>NC_073302.1:295547479-295847479 GCF_027595985.1 Sorex araneus | reverse complement strand
AGAAAAAAAGGGAAATTAAGTGTCTTTACATCCTATTGAGGAAGAGATATCAGAAGGGAAGCTGATACATACAGCTCAAAGACAGGGCGGGGAGAGGGGGAGGGAATCAGTATTCTGGAAATCAGCAGAATCTACCTTATACAAGATACACTTCAAATGGATTTTCTGGGTTCTTAGAGAAGAAGAAATCATTCAAAACATACTGTAGCATTTTGGTGCATGTACTTGTCAGATAAACATGTTGAAATTCCATTAAAATCTTCAGTGTTTTAGTCCTGAGAAAAGCTAGCAAATAATTATATATAGTTCATTGCTATTCTCTGCAGTCACAAGAAAAGGATCCCTAAAAACTGCATGTACTCCCAGAAATCTTCGTAGTGTTGTTGAAGGAAAAATTTTGAACAGCAAATGGGCATTGGTGGAGGGATGGGTACTTGACCATTGTATGGCTGAAACGCAAGCATGAAAGTTTGTAAGTCTGTAACTCTACCTCATTTGATTCACTAATAAAATTTAAAAAAAAAATGAATAGCATCCTGACTTTGTCTTCACTCTGTGCAAAGAGTGCCCAGCTCACCTGCATCTCCCTCCCCTTGGCATCTCAACTGGTTCTCACTCAACATCCTTAGGAAAGGAACTGACCAGTCTCTGACTATCACAATTCTCCTGATTCTCTTTCTAGAAGAGGAAACGGCATCCCCCCAACAATTAGAGAGCCATTTATTAGCTAGCCAGGGTTCTGTGACTGGTTGCTGATAAAGACATATGTGAGAATGAAGGGGTCATGGTGCCCCCAACTCAGTTAGACTCCTGACCACTTGAGAACAGGAGGAACTCGATTCGATTCCCTGGATAGAACCTACCTTTCCTTGTCTTACAATGACTTAAAATGACAATCACTCTGCATATCCATGTGGAAATGATGAGGATTGCGTGTGCTCGCAGGATCGAAGGGTTAGAACTAAGGCTCGGCTTCTGTGAGGCAGGCCCTGTGAATCTCTTACCCTTAGGAGTATCGCTGGTTTTAGATCTTCATCCGCAATAGCATTCTCCCCCAGGCAGGAGAGCACTCTAGGTCTCACTAAATGGTAGTGAATCCCTCCTGAGACTCTCACTGAGGGTGCCATGTCCTTTGTATTGCATAAAAAGAATAGTTTCTTGTTTCTCACATTTGCATTTAAAGGGACTCTCTGGGATTCCCACAAAAGTGCCAAAGTCCACCATCTTGCACAATAATCCACATCACTCCTATATGTAATACATGTACTCCTGCTTGGACTTCCAAAATATTTTCTTATCTAAGCAAGGTGTAGATGTGAATGAGCACTTTGATTTTTTTTTAATATTCCACCACATATTCTTAATTATTTTTCTTTCTTTCATTTCGGGGCCACAATCAGACTTGCTTGGGGCTTACTCCCAGCTCTGTGCTTACGGAACACTCTTGGTGGGCTTCAGGGATCATTGTAGGGCGTCAAGGGCCAAGCCTCGGTCAGCTGCATGCAAAGCAAGCGTCTTCGCTCTGTACTAGATCTCTGGCTCATTCTCTTGCCTATTTTTAAAAACTTCTTCCTGGTAAAGCTAAGAAGTAGACAACATACAGTTGGAAACCTCTGACTCAGTTCCAGAGGAAGTGTGGAATGGGTGGGAAACTTGTCTTGCATGTGACTAACCTGAGTTTGATCCCTGGCACCACAAATGGTCCCCGGAGCGAAACCAGAAGTGAGTTCTGAGCACAGAGCAAAGAACAAACTCTGAAACGCTGCCAGCTTAAGCCCCAAACCATAAAAAATTGTCATTAAAGAAAAAATACAATTCTTTATTGATCATAAAATCTCATTTGTAATGGATAAAGTATTGATTGATTCTCATTATTTTCTATCCTTTGTCTTACACTCTATTAAAAGATGTAAAATATAATAATAGTTTTGTAAAATAACTGAAATGTCTGTCATTTTTATTTTTACTTTATGTTTTAAATTATCTTTCTAGTAATTATTGTTTTAAGGTGAATACTTTCTACAAGTACTGCAATATCAGTTTTATATTATTTTCTATATGTTTTCTGTTCTTGCCTTTCCCCATGTGATTTTTGTGCTTTTATCTATTAAATTTTATATTTTTCTATTGTTTTACTTCTGACTCAAAAAATGGGATGACTGGCTAAAAGTAGGTCAATGGCGTATAAAAGTGATGATGAAAATTATAGCAAACATGCTATATTTTGATAAAATATCATAAAATACAGTAAAAAGATAAATTCCAGTAAACTGAATTGACACTGCATTGGCAAGTGGCACATGGAGTATATACATTATTTCATGAGTATCAGAATAAAAACTGTACAGCAATATACCACTAATAAGAGAAAAAATTATTTTGTTGATTTGCCAGTCCATTTGTACCTGGTCCCTAATAAAGCATTGTAGCCCTGTTGTCCTGTTGTTCATCAATTTGCTCGAGTGGGCACCAGTAGTGTCTCCATTGTGAGACTTGTTGTTACTGTGTTTGGCCTTTTGAATATGCCACTGGGAGCTTGCCAGGCTTTGGTGTGTGGGTGGGATACTCTCAGAGTTTGCCAGTCTCTCCAAGAGGGACAGAGGAATCGAACACGGGTCAGCCACATGCAAGGCAAACGCCCTACCCGCTGTGCTATTGCTACAGCCCTGATATATGTTTTGTTATTTACCTATCAGTTTGCACAATGCAATCATTGATATACTGAGCATGTCATTAAAATATCACGTGTAACTGTCATCCTATTGCTCATTGATTTGCTAGAGCAGGCAACAGTAATGTCTTCATTGTGAGGCTTGTTGTTACTGTTTTTGGCATATCAAATATGCCAGTCATAGCTTGCCAGGCTCTGTCGTGCAGGCGTAATACTCTCTATAGCTTGCCAGGCTCCCCAAGAGTGGCAGAGGAATTGAACCTGGGTCAGCTGCATGCAAGGGAAACACCCTACCTGCTGTGCTATCACTCCAGCCCATTAAAATATATTATCCTTAAAATTAAGATTTTTGGGAAAAGAGATTTTTCAGTACGTAGGGCATTTTTCTTGCACACATCCAACCAGATTTCAATCCCCAGCACAAATTATGCTATCCTGAGCCCCGCCAAGAGTGAACCCCCCAGTGCAAAGCCAGAAATAAGCTTCTGTGGCCGCCCAAAAAACAACAAACAAAAAATAAACAGTTTTCATTGAGTTTAGAAAATGGAGAAAAATTACTTTCAGATCCAAGTTTTCTGTGCCTTTTACCAAGTGTAGGTAAGAAAGACCATAATTATTTAGGCATTATTCAAACTAACATTTTCAACCAAGAACAAGTTAAAAGATGCTATCTTTTCTATTTACTTGTAAAGCCGAACACTGACCTAACGAAATTATTATGCTAGGGAAAAATCAGAAGATGCTGTTGACAAAATTGCTCTATTAAATCACACTGTGGGAAACAGAAACTATCGATTCTATGCAATAGTAAGCAGTTATTCCATAGATGTTTAGAAAGAGGTAATGTACCATATATGTGAACAAAACCAAATTACACTGTAAATATGTAAATTATTAATCGCATTTTGTTTTTGTGGACCCCATATCCAAAGGAGAGTATTGTGAAATATTTCTCCTCTAAGTTCCTTGTAGGAAACTGCATCATAATTGTCAATTTATTATTAATAGAAATTTAACTTAATAGTTTTACAGTCAAAACAAATAGTTTTGTTTTCTTTTATATAAGACAAAACTCCCAGAAGAGAGCGATGCAGAGACTCTTCCCCCATGCCCGGCTGTCTTCACTGGGGCCCTTCAGAGGGGGGTGGGTTGAGTTCCCCTCCCTGCCCTGATCAGAGCCCTGGCAGCCAAATTTCTCCAGAACCCAGTCACAGCCATGCTCAAGGCCCCTCTCCACACGTTTGGATGAGCCTCATGCATGAAGGAGCCAGCAGAGGAACCCACGTGTGAGGGACCAGGGCTGATATCTCCAATCCTGCTCTGATCAGGACTGGGCCTCCTCCACCCAGATCCTCCATTTTCCAGTAGCTAGGCAGCCACATCCACAAACTGTCCCCAGAGATGTGTAATCCCATCAATAGCCAAGATCCAAAGGCTATAAAACAAAGCTCCTGGAAGCATGAGGCCACATTCTCGGCCACTGGACCCCTTAAAATCTATTTCTCCCTCTCAGAGAAGCTGGCAAGGTACCGAGAGCATCCTGCCCAAACAGCAGAGCCTGGCAAGCTCTCCGTGGGATATTCAATATGCCAAATAGAGTAACAATTATGGGTCTCATTCCCCTGACCCTGAAAAAACCTCCAATGTTGCACCGCTGGGAAGGACGAGTAAAGAGAGGTTGTTAAAATCTCAGGGCTAGGACGAATGGAGACATTGCTGGTGCCTGCTCGAGTAAATCAATGGGATGACAGTGATAACAGTGACAGTGGAGGTGAATTTAAGTTAGTAAATTTTATACTATATGCTGATGGGGTAATAGGTGCATGCAAAAGTATTTAATAAATACTTTAATGCTTGGTAGATGCTGGGTCACATCTTAGAAGAACAAAGGATGCCATAAACTATTTTCATGCAAGTTCTACTGCTTATTTTCTGTACTTTAATCATAGAAATAAAGACTCCTTCTGACCAAGGAAATTTCAATAAATTTATGACAGGCATTTTGTGGATAGGATAAACAATACTTTAATTCAGTGCTTTTGCAGATAACTGACCAAGTCTGGTTATCTGCAAATTTTCTGAAGAACTTTTTATGGCTTTTCTTCCTATTTTTCACTCCTTAATCAAAATTGATATATCCAAAGATTTGTCTTTGGACTCTAAGTTCTAATCTGTTGGTCTGTAAATTTGACTTTTTTCCAGTACCATGCTGATTTGATTATTGTAGACTTATAGTATAGTTCAAAGTTGGGGATAGAGAAAACCCCACACACATCCTATCTTGTTTTTTCCCAAGTTTTGCTTGAGCTATTTGCTTCTTTCTTTAATGAGGTTATCTTTAGACTGTATCATTGTATCACTGTCATCCTGTTGTTCAGCGATTTGCTCTAGTGGGCACCAGTAAAGTCGCCATTTGTCTCTGTTGTGTATTAGTGTAGCCCAATGGCATCTGCTCGCTCCAGGAACACGAAGAGCCTGAGATTTTTAGCAGCCTCTCTTTACTGATCCTTCCCAATGCTACCTCATTGGAGGCTCTTTCAGAGTCAGGGGAATGAGACCTGTTATTATTATTTTTTTTGGCATATTGAATATGCCATGGGCAGCTTGTCAGGCTCTGCCTCACGGACAGGATACTCTCGGCTCTCTGAGACGAAAAACTGCTGATATTATCTTTAGCGCCTACCAAACACATAAACTGCAAATGGAGTAGCTTAGCCAGGTGCTCCTGACAGTGAATGTCTTGAAACAGGGAGATTTAGAGGAAATTGCCATCTTTGGTTGGTCATGCCAACAAAACCGGATGAAGAATGTGTTCCTGAGCATTGTGGCAGAGGCAACATTGTAACCGAGCTGAGAAGACACAAGGATTTGAGGATTCCTTGAAGGGACCTTTATTAGATTCTGATTTTGCATAAGTATTGTTAGGAGCATTGGGACCACTCTGGATTATGCTACTAGAGTTTGAGAAGCAAGAATCCTTACAACCAGTTTTTTTTTTTCTGTATCTTGATTGACTCTGTTGTTTTGAGGCAAATGAATTTGTGCTGTTCTAATCTTTAGACAATGAATGAAAAAGTGAAATGAATTATTATTAACAGAGTTTCCTGACTCACAAAATATTTAACTGGAGGCGAAGAGTAAAGGGTTAGTACACGAATATAGTTCCCAGGGTCTACAAGACAATAGTTGTTTCTGTTCCACAAAGTTTGAATTATTTGTTAATGGACTCATGAATATGTTCATGTGTGTAAGGGTGTTTACATATATGAATGGACTCTGCATCCTAGATTAATATGAGGGTGTTTTGAAACATTTTCATCATAAAAGTCATAAAAAATTTACCAAAAAATTGATAACTTTCTATAGCTTTTAAAATTAAGAGTATTTTATTTTATGCCATAATTACTGGGCATAATCTGATGTTCTCTGATGCACTGTTCACTAGAGTTTAAAATTGCTCTTTTGAAATGGCATTTGACCACTATGCAGAAAATTGTTTTTAATCTCTTGAACTTTATTTTGAATATTCTAAAAAATGAAAAAAATGACCTATTCAAGTATGCAATATGCAAAACAAAGTTTATAAATCACTTAATTGGTTTTTTATTTTGTCTCAAAAGAAATATTGTGTCATTTTGATGTCTATAAATCAGATATCAACACTACTCCAGTATTTGGGGGCTGTGTCAATAAATATGAGTTTTTTTTTTTAATTTGCATGAATTGGTTGTTCTACTGGCATCTAGTGGGGGAATAAAAAAACTTAAAATGATCCAGTCTCAAAATGTTAACATTGTCAAGGTGGAGCTTCAGTCCCAAGATTGGAAAAGAAAATTGCACATTATCAGATAAGTACATCTGTGCACAAAGTTGCTAGACAGTAGACAAATGGAGTTCCTTACTGACATGATTTAAGAGCCATAAACCAACTCTTAATTTGCACAGAAGTGTGTAATACAGAACTACTGGGTAGTTTGTACGGACTCGGTAAGTTAGAGATGACCACAGTGCGTTTCTGCACACTCGCAGTCTCTGGTAGCAGAGATGCCGAAGCCTCCTGAGATGCTAAAGGACTCTGAGCGCCGCCCGTTCCGGTGGCCTCTTGCTTCATCTCACTTCCGTGCACGTGCAGGAAGGTAGGTACCAGCTTGTCAGGTTGCGGAGTGAGTCTCCTCCAGCCCAAACCTTCTGCTTCCTTAGCGCCACCCTTTAACACCTCCTTTCCGATAGATTTGCATGTGTGGCTCAGGATTAGGTTCATCTCTGAACATGAAAGTTTGTTTTCTCAAAATTGTAACAATGCAATGAAGTGGGCAAGGATCTGTGGTGCATACCGTTTGTTTATCATCCCTGAGTTTGGTTTCTTGTGTAAGGAAACTGATGCTTGTTCACAAATTTCAAACACACAGGATTTCCGAATTGGTGGCATTGTGGGAATGTAAGGTTAATTAATCCTCCCTCCACCCAAAGTGCGGTGTAGTATTCTGTAGGCACAATGGAAGACAGAGCGATTTGACTGGAATATGCGTTAATAACTTGTATCTTCACAAAATGCTCAGAAGTTTCATAGAAATTATGAAATCAAGTAATACAAAAAACAGAGCCCTGTAAAATAAGACAAAGACCTACCATTTAAACAAAATCTACCATAAAACGCAGTTATTCTGTGATTTGATTTTATTGAAGGAAATATCCACAATAGTTTTTGAAACCCTTAGGGAACTTTACTGCAAAAAAAAAATAATTACTTGATATTTATTAAATGCCAAACTGTAAAAAAAGACATCTCACAAACTAATTTTCTGTCTTCATCATGAAGGAGTTTATGATCTTATTCACCCCTTGTCATATTTATTCAGATAATTTTTCACATGAATTGATGCCCAACTATAAAGGAAAGTGCATATTTATTTAGCAGAAATGCCAGATCTCTCCTTGTGAAAAAAAATGATGGGATATAAAGAGGTGAAAAATAGAGAAATAAATAAATGATGAACAAGTATTGTCTCAGCTCCTCTCAATTTTGATATCTATCTGTTCCTTATATATCAGACTTACACTGTGTTCTAACTTGTTTTAATTATTTGCAAATGTATTAATGCAGTAAGAGTTTGTAAGGCTCCATTTAGTGTTGTCCTTAAAAGAAATAATTCCATTCTCCTAATTTGGTGTTATCGGCATGATGGATTCAGATATTTAAACTTAGTGAAGTTGTGGTATACATTGTTTGTATGTGTGCACATATATGTATATATAGATAAATAGCATTAATATTTTCTAAAACCAGAAAATAATATTTTAATAAGTTTTCTCATTTCAGGTCTTAATTTTTTCCAGAAAAACCTACATCTATCTCATTGTTCTTGTATTTTTTTCCTTATTAAATGCAAAATATATGCCAACCTCTTCTCTGGTAAGTTAAACATTGGCAGGAAAAGGTATTTAGTTAGAAACTGCTCAGACAGAAGAAACTTCCTTAATGTACTCACTCTGGATAAATTTGATTTATATTTCTGTAATTTTTAATCTGAATTAACAACTTAACAAATGCTTTCCTGAAAGAAATATATTCATCAAATTCACTTAAGAATCTTGTTATTTGTCCTATTATTTGTCAGGTGCTATTCTAATGTCTGCAAATGCCAGAATGTATGTTTCAGAATACATTCTTATCTCTAGAAATGTATTGATTAGGCATAATGAAAATATGTTCTCAAACCTAAAATGCTATGATGGATACCTGAATAGTTGTAGCTTTCAATCAAAATTAAGAATTTTATATCTGGGGGTTGGAGTGATAGTACAGCAGGTAGGGCATTTGCCTTGCACGCGGTCGACCCGGGTTTGATTTCCAGCATCTCACATAGTCCCCTGAGCACCATCAGGAGTAATTCCTAGGTGCAGAGCCTGGAGTAACCCCTGTGCATTGCCAGGTGTGACCTTAAAAGCAAACAAAAAAAATTGAATATCTGGAAACATAAAGCTATTCTTAGAAAAGATGAGGATGTGCATAAACTAGTGTGGAACGATGACTGTGATAGGAGACTGGGTGAGTCTTTCAGGGAATAACAAGATCAAAGTTATCTGCCAAGTAGGTCTGTGGGATGGAGGGAGTTTGACATCACTCAGTGTGATGGGATCTTAAAATGATGGTGGGGTAAAAACGTTTTAGAGAACAAAACATAAACAGAAACATAAGCAGAAAACATGTGGCAGTCTGTATATATGCATAAAAATATGTACATTTTATTATATATAAAATATTTATTATAGTTCTTAATCACTATATTTCTAATGAGATACTTTTGTGCATTGAACTGTATGTCATTATTATATATTCAAGCCAAACACTATTATACATGTGTGTACACAATGTGAAAAAGTACATCTTAACCTGTCAAAGAGTATAATGAATACACTTTTATCATTGTAGATATCAAAAATATAGTAGACATCTAGAGAAGAAGAAACACAATTTGAAGACCTCTTTGTCACTTGAGCAATAATTGACAAAATACTAAATTCTGTTGAAGGCAGGAATTGGAAAACACATATTGAATATGATAAATTTTGATATGAAAGAATGAATGTAATGATTAATTATTAGTAATGAAAGCCAGGAAACATCCAGTACATTCCATGCCATAGCTAAATTTATTTGAAATATGCATCACGCTAATTCAGGACTCACTGCTTCTGGTTTTCATTCCTTCTCCTCAGGGAATGTAAGGGTAAAGTGCGGTGTCTACGCCTCACTGTCCTTACTGTTTTCCTACAGTTCCTGACTTCCAACACTCTGGCACCAGCCTGCAGCACGCTGTGTGCAGTTGTGCTATCCATGAGGTCTCAGCTTTACTCATCTGTCCCCTGAAATATATTCTGGCGAAGACCCTTTTCCCAAGTGAAGCTTTGCAAAATGCCTTTTAGCAAATTATGTTCTAATAACAAACCCAGAAGATTTTTATTATTATTATTTTTTTCTTAATGAATCACTGAATCACCATGAGGGTACAGATACAGATTTACATGTTTTCCTGCTTGTGTTTCAGTCATACAATTCTCGAGTACCCATCCCTCCACCGATGACCCCAGCATCCCTCCCACCCGCCCCATCGCATCCCCCTTACCCCACCCCACCTCTGTGGCAGGTCATTCCTTTTTCTTCTCTCTCCTTTTGGGTGTTGTGGTTTGCAATGGAGGTATTGGGTGGCCATAATGTTCAATCTATAGTCTGCTTTCCACATGCCTCTCCCATCCTGAGCGAGACCCAGAGGATTTTGAATCAAGCATAGACGTGATAAAAAGAAGTAATGGGAAAACAAATGATTGTTCAGAAGAGTCGCTGATATATCAAATTAGAGAGCATGGGACAAAGTTTTAGAGCACCAACAGTGGATTGCCCTTGGCAATGAAATTTTCCCAGCTTTCATTTTATAGACAAACTGAAGTCCTGAGTTGTATTAGGGAATGTGTCACCTTCATCTATTAATGACAAATCTGGAAATGGAAAGGGTCTAATATTGAGTATAGTTCTATTACATATATTGACTAAGAGTACCTATGAATTGCTTAGGTAAAATTTTTGGAAGGTCATATTGAAAAAAAATTTAAGTTTGGCATCTGAAAGAAATCCCAAGGCTCCTATGATGTTCAAAAATGTAGGTAGGATTTATGTCCCTTGTTGGATAAAATTGGATTCCTCATTTACAGACTCCTAATCCCCTATTGCTCTATGGCTTTTATAAGTCTGTGCTAAAGTGGCTTTCATTTATTTCATGTAACTTCCATGATAGGGCACATAGGTGTTAATACATAATTTCTTACAGCTGTGACCATATACCCCCAATTAACAAGGGTTGGTATTCCATAGACTCATTAAAAATATTATTGGGCTGACCCATTACTTCATACAGAGCCTTTGAATAGGGAACAATATTGGAGTGAGTGCCAAATACCATAATGTTATTTCTAAAATAATTATTCATTACATTCTAAAGTCAGGTATGAGTGACTCTAGTAGGAAGGGAATATAATTAATTAACAGTGAAAAAAATCTTTCCTTGTTACTTTTAAGTAACAACCAAATCTGTGTGTGTGCGACTCTGTGTGTGTGTCGTGTGTGTCTGTGTATGATTTCTTAATTTATGCCAAGTAAAAGGGAAATTGGTATAAAGCATCTGAACTGGTAACAGTATTCTAAATTCAAATAGTATGCTAGGACTGAAAATACAAACATATACTTATCATTAACATAGTTTTGCATTTGTGAATTTCAAATGAATCTGGTTTTCTGCTTGTATATTGACTTCTCGGTGTCACCAACTTCAGCAGTTATAAAAAAGAGAAGAGAGAAAACTGCATTAATAACAAGATTTTTTGCTGTGGAAGGTGCAAAACCTCAGTTCAGGTATGTTTCAAAATTTATTTACATACTTGGCTTCCTGATTCTCTGAATTCCTATACTGCTCTGCACTGTTTACACTCTTTGAAATTCAATGGGAACTGTGTCAAAGCTTAGTTTACATATTTGTCCAGAAACTCATCCTGCTATACATTTCTGCTTTCCAAATGGGCAGTTGCAATGTAAATGAATGTGATCTTTTAAAGTTTAATGTGCAGTTACAGCTACTCTGAGTTCTGCCCAAACATCTCTTATCAACTAGCAACGTTTTCTTTCTTATTTTGTGTTCCAGTTCTGCTAAACATGTCAGGTTAGGGTAGGTTTTGCCAAGCTTAGCAATTCAGTTAGGCAACAGTTCAGTCAAGAGAGAGACTGGATAGGATACTAAAACAACCTTAAAATTTTATTGGTTTAAGAAAAAAAAGAGCAAGTTTAGTTCTCATTAATGCTCCGGTTCTGTTGTAAGTCAGTGGGAAGTTCTGCTCATTGTAGTCGCCGGGGGGTGCAGGCAAATTTAGCAGTTGGTTGCAGTCAACAGAAAAAAAATATATTTCATTGGCAATTAAAGACTGCACACAGATGGTTTTGCCATCATTCATTGGCCAGAATTAGTCATGTGTTTTCCCCAAGGGGGCTAGAAAGTAGAGTCTCAAAATATATCCCGAGACTTAGAGTCAGTATGTTCGGCTGAAAGCACTAGCAGAAACTTCTGGCGGCTATTTAATGCGTACTTCTTTATCAGATACATTTTATCTAGCTTCTGGTTAATTTTATCAGTCAAATAATGCATGATTGATGATATGGGTTCAGAAAAACAAACATTATAGAGAACACCACATAATCTTTTCTAATCCTGAATAACAGTGAGAAGGTGAGTTCAATATAGTTCCTTATATACAATAACTCACATTAAATAGCCGCCAGAAGTTTCTGCTAGTGCTTTCAGCACTCTTTTAATTGATTCTCTTCCCTCTATTGGTCTTTTAGCTAACAGAACTAAGCTCAGAGAAGCTAATTAACTTGCCCTTGGCCACACAGTGACTATGTGGCAGAATTGGTGGGGGGAAATCTCTCTCCAGAGCTTTCTGTTCTTCAAAGGTTAAGCATTTATCATGCACCTATGATGCTTTAATTTGGGTGGTAACCAAGATCATTGCTTTGGATTTTAAGCACATTGATTGGATTCTTTTTGTCTGTCTTCCCCAAGTTGACCTCTCACCTTGGGCAGGTGATCTAGATTCTCTGACCTTCAAATTCTCCTGCTTAAATATCTAAAAGAACATAAGATCTGGTTTAGAGGGCTGTTGTGAGCCTGGAATAACCCATATGTTAAAAAAAAAATAGTCACTCCCTCAGGTGGCCAAATTACACAGTAAGGGCTCTGACAGAACCTACTTAAGGCCGACCAGGATTTGGATGGATGTTGCTACTTCAGGCTTAAGAGAGCTGTGAACGGAGCCTAGTGGAGATGATGCACTTCACCTGGTGTCTTGGGGTTCTCATTCCTGCAACTCCACTCCAGGCGGCAATTCACCACATTCTCCTGCAATGTGTCCGAAACAACGGTTGGAGGGCTGGCTCGGGATGGGAGATGTGTGCTGAAAGTAGATGAAGACCAAACATTATCTGTGCTGCAAACCATAATGCGCATAAGTAGAGAGAGAGTAAGAGAGAAATTGTCTGCCATGGAGACAGGAGGTTGGGTGGGTCTGGAGTTGGGGGAGAGATACTGGGGACACTTGTGGTGGGAAATGTGCATTGGTGGAGGGATGGGTATTTGATTATTGCATGACTGAAACCCAAACATGAAAGTTTTGTAACTGTAGTTCATTGTGATTCATTTAAAAAAAAAAAGAAAGGAAACAATGAGAAAACTAAAAGTAAGGGTAGGAAATGTAGAACTACAATTCTGAAACATGCATTTCAAACTGCTCTCTCTGATCACTTGAATCTGAATCCTGTCTATTCAGTTCCTTCCTAGTAAGTTACAATTTCTTCTTTCTTTCTTTCTTTCTTTCTTTCTTTCTTTCTTTCTTTCTTTCTTTCTTTCTTTCTTTCTTTCTTTCTTTCTTTCTTTCTTTCTTTCTTTCTTTCTTTCTTTCTTTCTTTCTTTCTTTCTTTCTTCTTTCTTTCTTTCTTTCTTTCTTTCTTTCTTTCTTTCTTTCTTTCTTTCTTTCTTATTTTAGTTGATGTGTACTGGTGGAATTATTCTGGAAACTACAAAAAATATGTTGTTGTCAGTGGGAAATTAAGAATTGTGTTTCAAATTTTCTTTCCTTTTAACACGCTCTCTCTCTTCCCCACACTAGCTCCTGGCTCTGCTCTCTAGGACCACTCCTGGTGGAGTTTGGGGGACCATTTTAAGGACTAGAAATGGATTAGCCACATGCAAGGCAAGGGCCTTACATTCAGTCCTATGTCTTTACCTGAGTATATTTGCATTTGTGACCTTTGGAATACATCAGTAAAACAAGAATTGAGCTTTCATATGAGCAAGCGATTCCACTCTGAGTATCTACCCACAGGACACGGAACATTCCTTTGAAAGAACAATTTATGCACACCATTCTTTATTGTAACACTTGATGCAATAGCTAAGATATGCAGTCAATCTAGGTGCCCAGGGATAGGTAAATAGATCACAAGGATGATGTACATATGCACAATGGATTACTATACAGCTACAAGGGAAGATGAAATCATGTAATTCACTGCAACATTGGTGGAACTCGAAAAGATGAAGTTAGACAAGAATATGAAGGACAAATGCAGGATGACCTCACTGATATTTGGTATATCACTGTATTACTGTCATCCCAGTGTTCAACGATTTGCTTGAGCAGGTGCCAGTAATGTCTCCATTCTCTTAGCCCTGAGATTTTAGCAGCCTCTCTTTTCTCGTCCTTCCCAACGGTGTCACATTGGATGATCTTTCAGGGACAGGGAAATGAAATCCATCATTGATACTATTTTTGGCATGTTAAATACAACACAGGGAGTTGAGGAGGCCGATCAGCCTGAGGAAGGGGCACATTCCGAAGAGGAAAATTCCCCTCAGGACATAGCTCCACAGGCACCAACCCGCCAAAGCTACCGTAGATTAAAATTCAAAGACCTGAAAGATTTAAAGGCTGCTGTCTCTTCTTGTGGCCCCACTGCTCCTTTTACGCTTGGCCTTTTGGACTCCTTTAGTGAGGGATGGCTCACGCCGAACGACTGGTTCTCAGTCGCTAAGGCTGTCCTGAGTAGGGGAGACTATCTCTTGTGGAAAGCAGATTATTAAGAACGATGCCAAGAAACGGCACGCCGCAACGTCGAGGCAGGAGGCTTTTCCTCATCCTGGATCTTTGCTAAATTTCAGGGCCAGGCACCCTTCGATTCAAATTAGGTGCAGGCTCAATTTCCCCCAGGGCTACTTGCCCAAATACATGTGGCTGCCCTCCGGGCCTGGAGGGGACTGCCCTCTAAAGGGTCGGTGGTAACATCCCTAGCCAAGGTTCGTCAGGGAGCTAAGGAGCCCTATAGTGATTTCATAGGGCACCTCACGGAGGCGGCTGCAAAACTTATGGGAAACGAAGAGACGCATAATGAGCTGATCCGCCATTTGGCCTATGAGAATGCTAATCCCATCTGCCAGGCCGCACTCTGCCCCTATAAGCGTGGGAAGACCCTCTCAGAATACAGAACTAGACACTAAGAGGTCACTTCCAGGAGCTTTGTTTTATAGTCTCTAGGCCACTGGTGGGATTACACAGTGCTGTGGACAGTTTGTGGGTGTCCCTGCCCAGCTACTGGACAAAGGGGGATCTGGGTAGAGGAGGTCCAGTCCCGATCTGAGCAGGCTTGGACATCTCAGCCCCGAGGGCTGCACACCTGGGTTCCTCTGCCGGTTCTTTGTCCAAACGTGTGGAGAGTGGCCTTGAGCATGGTTATGGCTGGGTTCCGGAGGTCTTCAGCTGTCAGGGCTCTGCGTGGGGCAAGGAGAGAAACTCAACCCATCCCCCCTTTGAGGGGCCCCGATGAAGACAGCCAGGCATGGGGGCAGGGGACTTTGCGTTGCTTTCTTCTAGGAGTTTGTCCCACACACCTGGGTTCCTCTGCCGGTTCCTTCAGCACGAGGTTCGTCTGAGCGTGTGCAGAGTGGCCTTGAACATGGTTGTGGCCGGGTTCTGAATATTCTATATATGTGGTTTATAGAATAACTAAATGAGGGAGTGCAGTGTTTAAAAGTGGGACCTGCAAAGCAATCCATGGTCTTACCTGTAGTCATATCTCTACAGCCCAAATTTATTTATACTTGTGAAGTTTTGACAAACTTTTGTTCCAAAAAAGTGGCACTAATGTCCTTGCCCAAACTCCCTACATTAACTCACTTGCCTATTTACATTTTTGGCAGTGATGGGTTACAATTATTTTCCACTTTTGTGACTTGAATAAGAAATAACATCACTATTCTGCGTTAACTTACATTTCTATTTACTCTCAGTGATGAGAGTAAACCTTTTTCCCTCAAAAACTGTGTTCTTTTAATGAATGTGTAATGACTTTCCTCTATTTTTTTCTATCGGATTAGTTGTCCTTATTCTCAAAACAATTGAAATTTTACACCACTCACATACACATTAAGCAAAATAATTTGAAGAATACCTAAAAATTCTCAGATTCTGCTAACCATATAATATGTATTGTTTGGTGGTTTATATTCATCATAATTCTACATATGCACCAAAATTTTCCTTTAGTTTGAAACTAAAAGGAACATTTTATTGTGTATTTTAGTTACAAGTGTTATTTATAATGATATATACTTTAATAAAAACACAGAATAAAAGCTTCTCATAAAAATCCATACTCATAACAAGGGTCTTATTATGGGATGTACAGTTCTATGTGATATTATTTATTTCGAATTGACAGTGATAATTATTAAAAATTCATTCCTCTGGCAACTTTTTGAATAAATATTAACTAATACAAGCAGTGAAAGAAGAGTTGAGAGGTAGTAGAAGGTCCCATGAACACTAAAAGTAGACTTTCTCAATATCATTCTCTTTCGTATGACACATTTGTTCAAACGTTGTATGTCATTGTTAATATGTAGCTTTTTCCAGATTTCTTTACTTTTTACTAATGTACTATTTCTATTATAAGAGAATGTCACTTTACTGTAACACTGAAATCACTCTTACTCTATCCCTTTATACTCAACCAATCTCAGATGACATCTTTAAAGTGGGTTTTTTGTAGAGGATACAGAGTTTATCTTTTTAAATAGTTTTCTATTTTTCAAAAACAACTATGAAAGCATCATGATTTACAAAGTCATTCATGGCTGGATTTTAGACATAGTATACCTGAACTCTGAGCCAGGCTGTTTTCACACAGGGAGGCCCAGAGGGGGCGTGTGAGAACCACCCCACACCAAGGGACCCAGCCCCAGTAGCCGACCTCCACTACCCAACTGCCACCACACTCCAGGCTGCTTTCTGGACACATTATAAGACACTTCCTAGCCATTTTCCATAATTACCACACCATACATGATGCAGTTAAGACAGTAGGCAACAAATCATAGAGAATAGTACGTATGCATACCTCTTGGAGAGCCTGGCAAGGTACCGAGAGTATCCTGCGCATACAGACAGAGCCTGGCAAGCTACCTGTGGCATATTCAATATGCCAGAGGAAGTAACGATAGGTCTCATTCTCTTGACCTGAAAGAGCCTCCAATCGTTGGGAAAGATGAGTAGGGAGAGGCTGCTAAAATCTCAGGGCGGGGAAGAATAGAGATGTTACTGGTGCCCGCTCAATTAAATCAATGAACAACGGGATGACAGTGAAAGAGTGATGTTCCATACCAGTTCCACCACCAGCATCATCCTCCCTCCTCTA
Organism: Sorex araneus; assembly: GCF_027595985.1. Classification (NCBI taxonomy): domain Eukaryota; kingdom Metazoa; phylum Chordata; class Mammalia; order Eulipotyphla; family Soricidae; genus Sorex; species Sorex araneus. Next base: position 295,830,515 of record NC_073302.1, on the reverse strand, counting down.
GGGTTCTGAGATCACCCCCGCCATACAGACCCACACCTGCCTGTCACAGTGACAGGCATACACTTAAGTTTGGTTGTTGAAGCTTGAATCTCTAGTTTTCCATGTTCTTCAGTCCGTACTTTGGATGTTTAGCCGTACGCTCCTTCACACCACCAATGTACTCCCATCCTTCAGCCCCTGCTTCCTGTGGCTTCCATCTGTCTCTTCCTGATTCGATTCCTCAACATCTTTGCCTTTCTCCAGCTCAAGAGATTTTCCAGCCTACGTTGTCAACTGTTGCCAATGGCTAAACTGTCATTTTGCCCTTTGAGGATGAGTTGTTGGGAGAGCAATGATGCTCCCACGTTTTGCTCTGAGAGGTGATCCGCAGCCTCCCGTCTTAGAGGAAACCATGGCAATAAAGTGCACATCATCCTGCTTCATACCTGTGGAAGGCCAAGTCCTAGGGACAAGAAAAAACTTGTCTCCAATCTCAAGTCCAGATAGAATCTCAGAGTTGTCTGATCATCTTTTATTCTCTGTAACTTATAACACTCATAAAAGAAGATTTGTGGTATTCTTTCATGAAGTAGATGACCCTCGTTGACTTAAATTCTTAAGTTTTACATTAAATGAAATGCTAGCATTTGTGATTTATCATTTTGAAGAGTATTGGGAAAGGGCAAGGTAAAGGGAAATGGGAAATAAGAAGACTGATACAGGCCATCTGGAATGCACTGGCAAAGAATGCAATCTGACTAGATTTGTAATATTAGTGGAGGGACTGGGGTCTTTGAAGAGGACAGGGTCTTGGAGAAAAAAAGGTTCAAAGAAACACAGATTGCATATCTACTTCTTAACTCATCAGCAGAAATTTCTGCCTTGTTGGCATTTTCCAATTTATTATAATTTGAATGCATAATTAAGGAACTGAAGATTGGCCTCTTTGCCAAAAGCAATTTTTTTCAAATATATGCATCACATACATGAGTCTACATGCTTAGATTAATGTATAATATTTACAGTATACATTTAAATGTAATAGTTGCAGACCACTATTAAATTATCTTTATAAATATTTTAATATAACATATATTTAATTTGTTAGATTTATATAGTAGGATGGGGAGAAAGAATCCCAGGAAAGAGGAAAATACCACAAGAAAGTCACAAGATATATATATTTTTTTCAGGTAAAAATAAAAGAAAAAGATTGAAATTACAGGAAATAAATGTATATGATAGGAATTTTGCCAAGTGAAAATAAAAGTGCAATGAACAAGAGATACAGGCAAAAAGGAAAACAAGTGATAAGAATTGGTCATCTGGAGAAAAATGTCCCTGGAATATGCTTACAGGAATGGGAAAAAAGCAGGAGCCAGAGCACTGCCTCTCCGAGTCCTAAAAGGTTGAAGAACGAGGGCAGAGTATAAACTCACACTCCCTACTGGTTCCCGGACTTGACTCTTTCCTCCTTACTGTTTTGTGACAAGTACCTAGAGTCGAAAGTTCTCATTTTCCTCAGCCATTCATTTTAGACATAAGTGCTGGCTCAAATTGCTTTGTGAGTCTTGCAACCATTGTGGGTAATTGGAAAAAACACACGTACAATAGTTTTAGGGTCTGTCCCTATGATAGCTTCATGCTGTATCATTTCATTGATGCTTGGATCTGCCTTTGATGCAGGAAACCATCATTCTCTTTGCTGCTGTGAGAGAAAGGGCTGCTCCACCCCGAGTTCACTCTTGGATCCAACTGTCCATCTTCAGCAATGCACTCAGAGTTTCTCTGTGCTTTTTAAACTTGGTGTTTTTTTATGTATTGAAATAAAGTAAGATACAGAGTTACATGGGCTGGAGCAATAGCACAGTGGTTGGGCGTTCACCTTTCACGCGGCCGACCCATGTTCAATTCCTCCGCCCCTCTCAGAGAGCCCAGCAAGCTACCGTGAGTATCGCGCCCTCGAGGCAGAGCCTGGCAAGCTACCCGTGGTGTATTGAATATGCCAAAAACAGTAACAATAAGTCTCTCAATGAGAGACGTTACTGGTGCCCGCTTGAACAAATCGATGAGCCACAGGCTGACAGTGGCCAACAGAGTTACAAAGTTGCTTATGATTGAGTGTAAAAATGGCTGAACACCCTTCCCTTCACCAGTGTCCACGGCTCTCTACAGATGTCCCCAGTTTCCCTCCTACACATTAGCATGGTTCTTTTCTTTTTTAATTTTTCTTTTTAATGTAAACATTTGCAAATACTGTTACTGAATTTGCAATGCTGTTATTGAAGTGGTATCATGCATATCACTTCATACTCGTCCCTTCGCTGACCTAACACCTCCCCCCCCCCCCTTTGTGTCACACTTTCTAATAAGGACCAACCTTCCTGACCTTTGTTCTAGTAAGTTTGGGTATTTTTCTTCTCCTATGTTTCTTTATGGAATACGAACATGAAGGAAAAGGAAGAGCCTCGAACCGTTTGTTCAGTTTTACGAAGAATCTGACCATCTCGTAGGTGGGCGGCCATGAGGTCTTTTGACGTCTCGTGGAATCCATCAGTTCCTCTTAGTGTTCCTGGAGTGAGCAGATGCCATTGTGTGATATGAACACGTGACAGTGATGAATGGAGACATTCTGGTGCCCCCTTGAGCAAATCAAAGATCAATGGGATAACAAGTGATACAAGTGATATGTTTCTTTATATCTCTCAGAGAATTTCTTTCCAATATGGAACATCCATATTAGATGCTCTGTTCTTCTGGAGTGCCCCTGGTAGTTCAGTGTAAAACTCAAATTTGTTCCAGGGGGTTTGCAGAGTTATCTAACGTCCCCTTCCATTGTCACTGGAACACAATGCTCTATCAGCTGTCTCTCCATGGTGTTTGGTCGGTAAGCAGAGCCGACTCCTGAAAACGGCAGACTAACAACTGAGTACTGCAGGGGAAATCCATTCCCAACGGTGGCCCCTCCTGTGTTCATACTCACCTCCAGTAACCTCAGGTGCACCAGCACTCAGCACCATGCCTTAGCTCTATACAAACTATACATTTACTCATTCACTCAGTGATTGTCAGCCAGCAGGAGAATTAATGTTAGAAATGCACAGATGTTTTCATTTCATAATTATATCACTAACACCTATATTATGCCCTGTGAACATTTGGAAGCTAAGTATCTTCTTTTTAAAAAAAGCATGTCATAGTTTACAACTAGTTGATCAATAATGCATGATCAACCCTATTAAAATATTGGTGGTGGCTGTAAAAAGCAAAGCAATGCAAAATAAATCCACTTACCCACCCAAGCAAACCTAAACTTTATTATAGTTAGCCCTAATACCTAAACATTTCATAAATCTGCTTATATTATTATTCTTCACCTTAAAATATATCACTGATTCACTGCCATCCCGTTGTTCATCGATTTGCTTGAGCGGGCACAGTAACTTCTTTATTTGTCCCAGCCCTGAGATTTCAGAAGCCTCTCCTTACTTGTCCTTCCCATAGGTGCCTTATTGGAGGCTCGTTCAGGGTCAGAGGAATGAGACCTGTTTTTGTTACTATTTTTGGCATATCGAATACGCCACGGGAAGCTTGCCAGGCTCTGCTGTGTGGGCAGGATGCTCTCGGTAGCTTGCCGGGCTCTTCACGAGGGATGCATCTCTTTCATAGTACATTTTTGTAATTATAGAAATGATATGAGAGTACAGACCACTCGGCAATTGCCTTGCACATGGCAGACCCAAGTTCGATTCCCAGCTGCTACTTAAGGTCTCTGGAGTTCTGTCTGGAGTTATCCCTACATTCATAGCCAGGAGTAAGCCCTGAGCACTGCCAAGTGTGATTCCCCCCCAAAAAAAATAAAAAAGGAATAATCAAAAATATTGTCCCTACTCAGTCTCTCATACATAGAGTTGTTCTTTACCAACGTTGCAGTGAATGAAATGGAAACATTTTCTGTGGCACAAGGGCAGAACTCCCAAGCAGTGCCAGGCAGCACAGAAGCCTCACCAGCTCTTCCCTTCCCACAAGGCTGCAGAGGCAGAACTGCCCAGATCCCTGGTGCTGGCAGGCTAGGGACCTCTCCAGCAGTGCTCAAAGGCTCACAATGATGACTGGTGATGACTGTAGGTACACGTGGTACCGGGATCAAACCAAATTCAGTTGCATTTTATGTATTTGTCCTAATACTAGATAGTATTCCCCAATAGTATTGCTATACTATATTTCAACCTCTATTTATTATTACTAATTATTATTTTATTATTATTTTGGTATATTTGGGCTACACCTGTGTTGAGGGCTGATTCCTGTTTCTCATTTCAGGGATCATAACTGGAGATTCTCAGGCACCCATGCAGTGCCAAAAATCACAGCTTAATCAACTGTGTTCAAGGCTAGTGCCTAAATCTCCATATTATCTCTCCATCCCCATGGGGGAAAATTATAATATGAAAATATATATTATTAAGCACAGTAACATTGTCATTCAAAGAAGACACAGAAAATTTTGTAGAGGCTTATTTATTGATCTGAAAATTGTACATATTAGGAATCTTCACTGGAGCACTAAATGATTTCTTAAAATTGATGAAGGTAACGTTATAAATTTAAATATTGCTTCCTGTGTCAATCAGAGTGGTGAAATTCCTCTTGAAATGATGCAATAATAGGGTCCAAGCAGTAGTATAGCATTACAGTGCTTGCCTTGTCCAAGGGAAACCCAGGTTTGATTGCTAGCACCCCATATGATCTTCGTGGACATGTCAGAAATAATTCCTGAATATAGAACCTGGAATAATCCCTGAAACCAAAATAAAAACAAAATAACACAAAAAGGCAAAGATGCAATTTATACGTATTCATATTTCAATGGACTCTCACTGTGAAATTTGCCTCAGGGTTTAGACCACAGGACAATGCTATACTTCTTTCGGCTGATTTCAATATAATAAGACTCTTTGAATTGACTTTGAAGTGAATCTGTCTTAGATTGAATTCATTTTCAGAGAGACTTTGTCCTATTGAAATTTGATAATACCTTTTGTTTAATCTATGTTGGAAGCTATTTCTTCTTCTTGAATACAAGAAGTATTTAAGTATTTAAGAAGTAAGAGAAAATAGGAAGGAAAATTGCTAAAATTAGGAGCTTGGGGAAAATCCCTCAAGCAATGATCATCTTTCTTGACAATGTAAGGACTTCCTTGTATAGAGAAGTTTTTTCATTGTCATTTCAAAATGTTGATAAGCAGTAAGTCAAATTTGCCTACAAAACAAAAGGCAAGCTGTGGCATCAAGGCAAATTGAGTTGACTTCTTTATTTCTTGTCCTTCATCCCTTCAAAGAACAGAGTATTTGAAAGCACGTGAAACAACAGGTATAGAGCTGGCTAGCTTTCAAATACCTACCGATTGGGATGGATGACCCTGACAAGTAGTCTGCCTGTCAGAAATATGTAATATGAAGGAATAGTTGAAAGCCTCGTCTCTGGGAGGCTTGTTTGGCAATGCTCAGGGGTTCCTCCTGGCTCTGCACTCAGGAATCACTCCTGGCAGTGTTTGTGGAACCATATAGGATACCGGGGATTGAACCCAGGTTGACCACATGCAAGCAGTACCCATTCCAGTCCTAAGGAAAACATTTTGATGAAAACATTCTATAGCATAACACTGCCCAAAACCTTTTAGTATTTTACAAACACTAAACTATTCCCACGTGGAAACAAGAAAAGCATACACATGAAATAACTAAGAAAAAATTACATCACCCCAAATATCTGCTTCTTCTCTTGTTGCTCTCTCTATATAAAATATTGAAACATGGTCAGATTTTAAAAACAATTTGGTCGTGGTGTTAATGTGTTTATCACCCAATATTTTAATATCAAATGAGAACTGTGTTTAGCACCCATGTTATTTCCACCTAGGGCACTTTCAAATCTCCAAGTAGCTCCAGCATCTCTGGACTTTAGTGTTATATAACACTCGATAATACAGCTCTGCTTGTTAACATAGGTTTCAAAGCTCACCAGGATTTTACATGAAAATTCATTTACCTTGGCCCCAGCAGTGCCCTTCAAAAGCAAGCACTACATTTTGCATCACGGAAATTCCCAAAGATCACATAGTAATCCATGTGAGATCACATTGAAAACAAACCAATGTGAAGCTTCCACTTCAAAGGCATTTCCCTCGCATTCCTGGGGAGGATAATGAGCCCAGTCTTCTGGGAACAGTGTGAGCCGGTCTATTCCCACTGTGCCATGTTTTCATACCACTCAGGTTGACAATAATGTATTTTCCCCATGATGCTTAATAATACACGGATGAAGCAATCATACTATAGTTTATCCCTGACTGTTAAATGAGTTTAATCCATTACTTTTTATTAATTCCATAATTCATTTATAATAATTCATACATGAACTTCAGAATCTAGAGGTTAAAAATATGTATGATGGCTTTTTTCAAGCATTAAATTGTAGTTGTCTTCTAAACCCACATTGATTCCACTATCAATTGTCATTATCATTATCATTAATTAGGTTGATCGTCTTTATCCTTACCTAATTACTAATTATTTTAAGTATGTGTCATTTTATCAGTCTTCCAATATTTGTAGTCTTCTATTTATGATTTATCATAAATCATCACTTTTCTAATAAGAAAGTTCACAGAAATGTAGTCCTTAATTAGTATTCCATATTCATACTCGTTTTTCTCTTTTTCCCTTCCCAAATAGGTACTGAACTGAATATTTCAAACTAGTATTACGTCAAAATTGGTTTGTTTCAAGACAAAAGACTATAAAACAATTACTATTTTGTTGCTCAAATAATTACCTACTCGTACTATTATGTTTTACGATCTTTACATTTTCTTTTTGTTTTTTAGGGGGGCAGGGATTCTCTGGAACTGTTTTCAGAACTGAACCCCCAACAGCAATTCCAGGTCTACCAGGCAACTATTTCAAGGCAAATGTCTCAGGATACAATGTTGCTTGGACCCTGATGGCCACTCTGGAGTGTTGGGGGGGGGGCCAAGGCTTGGGGGATGTCTCAGTGATGCTTGGGGTGTCATGTTTTGAAACCTGAGCTGGGGCAGGTGGGTGTGTAAGGTGGGTTTGTACCCAGGCACAGGGCAATCTCTGAAGTTCCATTTGCATTTCTATCTCCTTTATGGTCCCTAGTTGAAATGTTTATTTTTTAATTCAGTTTTCTGTATATTAAATTCGTATTAATTTGCAACATATTTGCTTTACATTATATAATATATTAAGTTCCTATTATTTAACTCTTTCACATGGAAAATGGTTATGGTATCATTAACTTAGCACATTCTAGCGTTAAGATCAGTATCTCTACTTCTAATGTAAATCCCACAAGAGAGACATGTTTGTCCCTTTCTGCAGAGACAGTTGAGTTGAAGACAGGTTTCTCTATTCAGATGTCAGGGTCTGCTGGGTGAGCCGCAAACAATCAATGCCTGAATGGAGAGATCAATAGATCGATTGTCAGGTTTAATCTAGACATGCTCAGTGTTCCCTGGAGTCCGTGTACTTAACCCGCTGTGAAAATCTGTGCCCCCCTCAATCTCCATTTAGCGCCTCATACAATGTGGCAGTTTCTGTTGGGGATGCTGGGATGGGAGTCCAGGGGGAATATCACATTCAGATCTCACTGCTCACTTCCCTTTGTCATTTTAAATTACAGTGTCAAACACTTCCTGCTGTCTAGCACTCAAATTTGTGTCAGAAATAGTAAAAGGTGAAACCTTGCCTCCGACTGAACTTCATTTGGTGCTAAGCGGCAGAATTTTAGCGAGAACATTTACCACCTTTATTTCTACCAGTACAAGCTGCATTAAGCAAAAATGACAATCCCTGTGAGGCATGCGCGTACCTCATTATGCGATTAAGCATTGGGCAGCCTCAGCTTGGGAAGTTATGTGACAGTTGAGTGCATTCGTCTACACAGCCTTGGCTGACCTGGAGCGCTTCCCTGAGAAATCTGCACTGAATAAGGGTGTATTTCGGAGAGCGGAGACTTCATGGCACTAAAAGCCTGAGACAAACAGGCTTCAAACTCAACTATCAATGCCATTGTAAATCATGGTTTTTAAAATAAAACTTAAAATTAAAAAATCATAGAGCCAGAGAGATAGTACAGCAGGCCAGGTACTTGCGTTGCACAGGGCTGAACTGGAATTGATCCCAGGCAGCCTGTATGGCACTCTGAGCCTGAGCAGCAGTGACCCCTAAGCGCAGAGCCAGGAGAAGCCATGAGCACTGTAGGTGTGGCACCAAGGAAAGCAGAATGTAGCACTGTCACACTGTCATCTCGTTGTTCATCAATTTGCTCAAGTGGGCACCAGTAATGTCTCCGTTGTGAGACTTGTTGTTACTGTTTTTGGCATATCAAATGTGCCCCAGGTAGCTTGCCAGGCTCTGCCAGGCGGGCGGGATACTCTCAGTAGCTTGCCAGGCTCTCTGAGAGAAGGAAAGCAGACACAACTAAAAATGATACCATTTGCTCATTATTCATTTTTTTTCTTGTTGGAAATGCATTCACACCTTTGTTACAAGACTGTATTCAGTTAAAGTGACCTCTGAAGAAAGAAGTCTGAAGCAGAACTCCTCAGCAGTGCATCAAATATTGCTCAGTCAGGTTTCCTCTGGCCTCAGGCTCTCAAATCCTCTCATAAGCCCCGCTTTTGCATCTTATGTGTCTGCCCATATTTATTTATTTTATCTTTCTTTAGGTCTCATAACAGGGTATCTGTGAAAACTCTGGTTCACTCCATATTCAACTAGGACCGGATGTTTGGGATTTGTTTCAGAATAATCTTGAGGAGGGAAGTGGGTAGAGCTGATATAATATCGATCCTAATTCCATAACCACTGCCATTGGCTGAACACCCCCAGCCAATTATTTGTGGGATCTGCAAAACATCCTCTCGTCCATGAACACAGCCACTGAAAAATTGGTTGGTGTTAGAAGAGAATGCTCATCACTCTACGTCTACAAGCAATAGACAAATGTCAGTGCAATTTTTGTCAAGCACCTCATAGATCCAACTTAATATTCTACCAGCCACGAACAGTCCTTAGAACCTTCAAAATAAGTAGGATTAAGTATGTTAATGATTCAGGCTGATTCAGTTAAAAACTCAAATTTATGACGTAGGAAATGTGGGGTTTTGTGCACATTATGTTCCCATGATCTCATTTTCTTCCTTCAGAAAAATCTGGTGGGCTAATCCAACTTGAAAGAGGATTAGAAAACTTGAACCAGGAAACAGTGACCACGTCCTGTCCCATGGCCAGCTCGTACCCGGCATGCGGCCCAGGAGACTCATCAACAACCATTCCCTGTGTGTTGCACACAAGTGGAGCCTCTATGGGTGTCAGGAAAGAAAATGCATAAAACGAGGCATAAGTGAATTGCTATATTTTTAGGACAAATTGTAATTTGTTTTGTTATTTAGAAGTGAGAAAACTGATAACGGCGTCTAAGTGTAGGAAGCACACACCACCATGGATGACTTCAGTAATCTCAGAGCAGTTCGAGAGGATTCTGGTAGCTTGCCAGGACTGATTAGAAACTGGCTTGACTCAAGTTGACTTTTGCTAAAACTTTAGGTTTCACCTTCCAACAGCACGTCAAACAGCTCACCCTTGCCATCTCAAGCTTGTCTTCACGCCTTCTCTCTTTCACTGTCCCCAGGTCACAGAGCAGCTGGACCAGCCCCACATGAGGCCTGGCCTGTGGGACGCCAAGGGGGCAGTTCATGCCTCATTTCCCTTCCCCCGCCTTCAGCAGGATGACCTGCAAGTTCCCAGCACACAATTTGCCACCTCACGGGCAGAATGATGCTATGCTTCCTTCTTCCTTCCTTCCTTCCTTCCTTCCTTCCTTCCTTCCTTCCTTCCTTCCTTCCTTCCTTCCTTCCTTCCTTCCTTCCTTCCTTCCTTCCTTCCTTCCTTCCTTCCTTCCTTCCTCTTTCCTCCCCTTCCTTCCTTCCTCTTTCCTCCCCTTCCTTCCTTCCTTCCTTCCTTCCTTCCTTCCTTCCTTCCTTCCTTCCTTCCTTCCTTCCTTCCTTCCTTCCTTCCTTTCTCCCTTCCTTCCTCCCTTCCTCCCTTCCTTCCTCCCTTCCTTCCTCCCTTCCTTCCTCCCTTCCTTCCTCCCTTCCTTCCTTCCTTCCTTCCTTCCTTCCTTCCTTCCTTCCTTCCTTCCTTCCTTCCTTTCTTCCTTCTTTCCTTTCTTCCTTCTTTCTGCTCTTCCTCTTCATCTCTTCTGGATCCACCCCCAATACTACAAAAGGTTTGCTTCTGACTACTCAGGGATCATTCAGAAGAACAATATAAGGCCCATGGGACCAGGCCTGGTTCACCTGCTTATAAGGCAAGAGCCTTATCCAGTCTACAATTTATCTAGGAATTAGATTTTTTAGGTAGCACTATTCCCCTCACATAATTTCAAATAACCATTTTCTTCAGGTGCTGGGACTTATCATCTTTTTATTAAGACAGCATCAAGCTGAATTTTAATAATGCAATATCAGATTTTTTTACATAATATTTTCTTCTATCATCTTGAGAACTGATCACAAAGCTTGTCGTCTCTTTAATAGTGAAAATTCCTACTGGTGGTATATTGTTTATGCTCATGGCTATCTCAGGAGGCAGTTGTCCATCAAATCCCATCTCTATACATAATATACACAAAATTTTCCAGTAAACTTCCCAAGAACATGCCTCCCTTCACATTGCGGATAATGTAATGGCATATTGAAATTCAGGCAAGGAGAGCATATATCTATTGGAATGCACAGTTCCAAGTTTCCATTTTTCAACTCAAACATTTTTCAGCACTTTCACCTCACTCAGAATTATGGAATTTCCTCTCCACATGCTAGTTTCTCATTCTTGAAGGTGCAAGATTTCTTAATGTCTAAGTATTCCCCAAAGCACAATTTTTATAAATCTTACTCAATTTTCCACTTTAATCAATATTAGTGATATCTTATCTTATCATATGTTTAAATCACTTACTAGTGATTTTAATCACTTATTGGTGATTTAAACATATGTTTATAATAAACAATAGATGAACCTTTGCAATATTTTGATTCTAACAATAATTTTTAAAACCAAATAATTTGAGAAAAACTAGTGGACAAATGTCATGGGTAAGAAGGAGATATAGAACAGTTACCTGTCTTCAATATTGTTTTCCTTAAAGCAAATTTATCTGATTATTATGGTTGTCTACTTCCTTTTAAAGTGTAACTCAAAATGAGATTAAAAAATGAATATTGGAGAAAACAGATAAAACTTTCTGATTCATCTGTAATACATTATACCCAAAGGAAGAACACACAACTGCATATTGCCAAAATGTTTTAGCAGCTGTGTTAAAATATTTCACAGCCAGTGGAATAAACTTGGGCAACCATTAAATTACTTTGCCTGTTTTTCAAATGTTTCAAACACTAGCTATTGCTTTATGATGGAGAAGTGAGAAATTAATGCCAATGGTGTTTCTTTAAACTATTTTCCATCAAAGATGATGTGAAACAGAACTAGGCTTCATATTTCCCTATGTAGTTCTGCCAAAGAGAGGCAGCTGTGCCACAACTATCAAACCAATTGTTTTAGGTATCGGTTCTACATGCCGGCAACAGTGCGCAGTGAAAAGACCAGAGTAGTTGAGCTCAGTAAGGCCAGCTGTATAATTTTGAGCAGGTCATTACATTTTTTTTCTCGGCTTTGTAGTTGTGATCACTGGGTAAGAAAATCGAAACATAAAATCTGCAATATGATTGGGAAGAATTGGGTATGGAGAAACAGTTATATGTAAAATTAGATCAATAAATATGGGAACTCAACCTGCTCTCTTACATTGAGCCATCTTTGTCACCAAATCCATCACCTACTTTTGTGAGAACAATAAAAAGCTAAATTTTAGAGCAATTATTGTATTTACTATAAGGTGAAAAAAATAAACGATTCCATTGAATTGTGAAGATAATATTAGTGTATGTGGGGTGCTAGAGCAATAGCACAGACAGTAGGGCAGAGCGTTTGCCTTGCATGTGGCCAACCTGGGTTCAATTCCCAGCATCCCATATGGTATGATAACACTGGGTTTGTCCATTTAAGCCATGCAGAAGGGAATTTAGTTTACCTTAAAACAATGTCCTTTCTGTATGGACACAGGAAAACAGTTAATATTATGCTTTGTAACTTGGGAGCTGTTTGACTCCAATAATTTTTAGTCCTGGGCATCTGCATTCTCAACTCAGTTGCCCTTAGCACCCCAAAAGCAAGGTCCCAGCGAGGAACAGAATGGATACAGGGAAAGCTGTGAGCTACCCTGGCATCGAAATGGGCCAGGCCAAAGCTCCACAATACTCAACTATAAGCTGAGAGCATGGTCATAGACAAATGCTGTCATGATCCAAAGGTAAGGACGAGACTAGGACCTTGATGGGATTAGGAAGACTAACCTGACCTGAGGACTGTGGTCTAGAAAATATAGTGACTGTCCTCAGAAAGAACCAAACTTTAAGTTTATATCACTTACTGTGTTCATACAGAAAGACATTGCTAGAAATATTTGACGTAGATTTACTATGACTATTTAAGTGGATTACTAGCTGAGGAAAGAAGAAAGTGACACACCCTTATTTGGATCCTAGCCTTGAGCAGATTTCCTAGTAATCTGGAGTAATCTCTTTAGATGAGATTTTGTTAATCTCCTGGAGGAGTGGTCTTACCCCTCTTTGTTGATTTGTTAATGTTCAACCCACCTTTGTGTCACTGCCCTATGTGATTGCTGTATAAACTAACACTGTAGGAAGAAGACAAAGAGAAAGAAGACACAGAAGTGGAGAGAAGACACAGAAGAAAGGGAGAAGAAACAGAAGCAAGAGGGCTCTGGAGAGAGAGATCAGAAGAAGAGAGATCAGAAGACATCAGAGGAGAGACGACAGAGACAGAGATAGAGACACAGACAGAAGAGAGCACAGCGGCATACACAGAAACAGAGCACAAGTAGGAGCCATCCCCATCCGGTCTATACACAATGGCTTGAGAGCACCAAACTTGAGCGAGAGAGAGAAAGCATCGCCAGGATTAACTCCTGAGTGCAGAGCCAGGAGTAAGCCCTGTGCATTGCCAGGCGTGACCCAGAAAGCAATATCTATATATCTATATATATATCTATATCTATATCTATATATATATATATATATGTACCTTCTGTCACTGCTATCCCATTGTTCATCGATTTATTCCAGCGGGCACCAGTAACTTTTCTCATTGAGAGACTTATTGTTACTGTTTTTGGCATATCCAGTACGCCACGGGTACCTTGCCAGGCTCTGCTGTGAGGGCGCGATACTCTCAGTAGCTTGCCGGGCTCTCCGAGAGGGTTGGAGGAATCAAACACAGGCCGGCTGCGTTAAAGGCTAATGCCCTACAGCTGTGCTATCATTCCAGCCCCATATATATATATATATGTGTGTGTGTATATATATACATATGTATATATATGTATATATGTGTATATATACACATATATGTGTGTATATATATGTGTGTGTACGTATATGTATGATAATTTATGGATATTTTTAAGTATGTGGATAATTTACCAAGAAAAGTGTCATGGAACATAGAATAAATATTATGTGCAGTAGTTTATCACTGATAAAAGAGGTTACAAAAAATTAGACTTAAAAGCACAAACTTAGAATGCTGAGTCGCAAGGTTCTAAAATTGATCTCAGTTGGCTAAAGTCGAAGTATGGGTAATATTGCAATCTTTGAGGAGTCTGTGGGAGGAAAATCAACGTCTTTGTTCTACCTTCTGTGGTTTCTTATAGTCCTTGTTTTATGGGCCTTTTCTTTCAAGTGTGTTCGTGTGTTTTTTCTGTTTTCTTTTTTTTTCTGGAGATGGGCTTCTTAAACAGTCCTCCTGAGGGCCGGGACCACTCCCATAGACACCCACTCAACAGGTAAGACAGTTTGATGTCAGTTTGATGTGTTTGAGGCTCTGACGGGTGTTGCTACAGCCGCTGTGCTGACATCAGTAGGGCCACAAGCACTAGTGATTGTGAGCATTCAACCAAGGGATTGAAATAAATCCCAACACATGGTCCTCCAGTGGCTGTGATATCTCCCTCCCCCTAGCACCATTCTTCATACATTGTAAACACCCATTAGCATTTTGCCTTTTATGAGGATCCTTATAATTACATCGGCCCCTTTAAATACTACTAGATAGGGGCTGGAGTGATAGCACAGCGGGTAGGGCGTTTGCCTTGCATGCGGCCAACCCGGGTTCGAATCCCAGCATCCCATATGGTCCCCTGAGCACTGCCAGGGGTGATTCCTGAGTGCATGAGCCAGGAGTGACCCCTGTGAATCACCGGGTGTGACCCAAAAAGCAATAATAATAATAATAATAAAATAAAATAAATACCACTAGATAACTTCTCCATTTCTAGGTAACCAAATGACAACCTAATTCTCTTTAATTGTGTGCCCTGAAATAGTTATTTGTGTTGATTAGGATTGAGGTTTCTTCATGGGACTGTTGTTCTACCTACTGGAAAGGACCGTGAAACTTGCTTTGAAAGATGTCTTTTCTGTTTCCCTGTATATGGTTATTTTTCAAGGTAAAGGATAAATAAGGACAGTCCAGTTAGAAAAAAAATAATGTTATGGTAATAGTAAGGGTACGGAGACAGAGCAAGTACCATAGTACCCTCTGGGAGTGATTGAGATGGGTTAGGATTAGACCAGAGTGCATACGATCTGGATCCATGCATGTGAAAGGCTGTTGTTGACAGCTAGAGAAGCGACTTTCAGGACATGATAAATGTCTTTCATATAGGAACATGGATAATAAAGTGTGAGTTATAGGTGGAAATTATGAGTCTTAGCAAAATTCTTGGAAATGAATTGAAATTTGAAGCACTTGGAAGAGATTTGCACATTCAGAGTTTATTATACTAGACTGTGGAAGAGTAGAATCAGACCAGAGGAATTGCAAATATGCATGCATTGCTTAAATAAAATGGATGTAGCATGTGAATTTTTTTGGGACACACGGTGGAAAGGAGGTTATCTAGTAACAGAAATAATATGTTTGTAGTTCTGCTCTCTCACAAACTGTTGAGGGTAATTCAGAAGAGAGAAAGAGGAACATATTTAGAAGCAGGAGAAAGAATGTAAAAATGAATTTTGTTTGATGTGAAAAATCAAAACACAGGTGAAACGACAGTGCCACTACTATGATACACAAGCATAATTTTAGGAGTCACTTTTTATTTATTTGAGTCCAAGTATCTGACTGTAATCTTTAATTCAAATTAAATCTGTTTCATCATACCAGCAAAAGGACCTCACTGTCTCATCTCGCCAAACATTTTTGGTTTAAATCCTTTTAATGTGTTTTTATGACAAATATGATTGAGTCTAAGCAATTTAACCTGACATAAAATTCCCTTTTAGAGGGTCCTTCAGATTTAAGGGACCCACCCCACTGACATAATGCTATTATAAAACTGATTGATGCATCAAAAATAGGTGAGATCAGAAGCAAGCATTTTTGTTAATGTGGGTGCCTACATTTCTCTTCTTTTCTCTGGTTTCGGGGTCTAGAGAGAAATTTTAAAACTTGATTGTCAACGTAAACGTCCCTCCACTGTGCTACCTACAGCAAACAGTTCTGTTATCAGCCCATTTGTTTGTTTAAGTTTTGTCACTATACTCTGTGGGCTTAAATGAGTGAATTATCCAAAACAAATCACTGGATTTACTTTCATAGTATGAAACGGGGAGATAGGAGGAGAAACATGTTTCTGGTCTGCCCATGATCAGATGAAACTGGCTGGCTGACATTAAAAAGTCTAAAAAGTCGTGCTTAAACCTGAGCAGCAGCAACTTTGAAAAAGCAAACGATAGAGTTGTCTTCGATGTCTTCTCAGTGCCTCTCTGCATGCTATGGTCAGACTAGATTGAATTGGTTTTAAAGAAATGACATGAAGTTTAATGAGTCTGAAAAAATATCTAGAAACTATTTTATCCATTTCTTCTTTTTTTTAATGTCACACTGCTCATGGCCTGAGGACCTTGTAATGCATTTTCTACTTACAATAAAAGACAGAAAGCAAAGAAAGAGAGAGAGAGAGAAATTGAAAGAGTTTCACCTTGATAAGATCTCATCAGCAGACAGGGCAGAAGCCTCACAATATCTGATATGTAATCTTATCCTTCTTGACAGCTATATGCAGTTTTGAAATGGAGGTACATAGCGATATTGAACCAGTCTGATCAAAGATTTCAAAAATATTACTTGGTGAGCTATTCAAACCCTCTTCTTACTGGGTATTACTTTAGAAACCTGAATGGGCTTCTCCCCAATGCTTGTCTTAATAAATACATTTGGAAGACAAAAAAATAGAGAGAGATAAGAAACATTGAAACAAAGTTGCTTTGTTAATCATCTAACCCATGTAAATGCATTTGGGAGAAAGACAATCAGCTAATTCCTATGCATTATGTAATACATAAGAGGATTATTAATTGATAAATTAATGCTTAGCATATTTTCCTGGCTTGTACCTTGATTGATATTTAGCATATTCATTTAATTGATCATTTAATATTTAATGGCAAGACATAGTAATGCAGGGTTATAACAAAATCCCAATTTGTTATTATCATGAGACTATGTTTACATGTTGTGTTTTAATTGCTTTACAATATTATATCTACAATAGACTTGTAAAACAAAATTATGCAAAACACATTATGTCAAAAATAATTTTAATAATATGTAAATAATGTACCTTGTAGCTGTGCTCCCAAGGTAACCTTCTATCCGATTCATTTATGCTTGGATCTATACTTACTTGAAGTTAAAGGGAATAATGAAATAGATGAGGGGTAGATGTATAGAACATGATTGATTTAGAAAGTACCTATGGTACTTCCCTTAGCCAGACCTTCAGAATGAAATAACTTTCGTTATACCTCTTTAGAAAATGGAAAGAGGACTAACGTATTCAAGTGGAGGTGCTATAACAAAGTTAGAACATGAACGGAGTGTGAAAAACTCTGCCATAGGCGGCCGGGGGAGGCCCAACAGATCTCCCCCTTGCTACCTGGGTTCGGGGGTGGTCCTGACAAACCCAGTTGCTCACCCAGCCAGGGCAGCCCAGGCCATGGGGCAGATGGAGGAGGAAACGAAGGCCAAGCCAGTTGATTGATCAGTTGCCCTTTATTCCGTTCTCTCCACGCACCTGTTCCAGTCTCTCTGAGCTCCCCATTCTAGTCTCTCCTTCCCTACATGTATCTCTCCACCTTGCCCTCTGGGCCCATCCTGCACCCAGTCTGGTAGCAAAATCAACATAAGAAAGCCCTCATAGCCGGAAGCCCTCTTCCTGAGAAGGATCACTAAGGAAGTGATGGCTGGAGGAATCAGTCGGGATGTGAGATGCATGGTGAAAGTAGATAATGAACCAAATATGATGACCTCTCAGTGTCTGTGTTGCAAGCTGAAATGCCCAAAAGGAGAGAGAGAGAGAGAGAGAGAGAGAGAGAGAGAGAGAGAGAGAGAGAGAGAGAGAGAGAGAGAGAGAGTATAGGGAATATCATCTGCCATGTAGACAGGGGGAGGGAGGGAAAGGGGGGTTATATCGGAGATATTGGTGGTGGGAAATATGCACTGGTGGAGGGATGGGTGTTTGATCACTCTGTGATTGTAACCCAAACATGAAAGCTTGTAACTATCTCATAGTGATTCAATAAAATTTAAAAAAAAAAAAAAAAGGCCTTCCTGAAGGCCCACCAGGTTCAGAGGAAACACCACCTCCAGGTATTCCGAAACCCTTCCTGACCGCCTGCGGGCAAAATATCTCTTAAGGTGTTTTCCTCCTTTCCTCAGCCCAAAAAACTCAATCAACATCTGAATACTAATTATTTTTGCATGGACACAGTAGAGATATATTGAGGCTTGTAGAGCAGCTCTCCTGGCAACATCTTGCCACAGACTCAGATCACAGTGCTCAGGCCAGATTCATAATTCCTAATACAGCAGGGTCTGAATCTAGTTTTTACTTTTTGGATCATGACAGCATCTGTCCATGACCAAGCTCTTAACTTATTGTTAAGCATTAGGCACTTCGGCTAGGACCATCTTGAAGCCAGGGTAGCACATAACTCACTGCTTACCCTGGGTCCATCCTGTCCCTCATTGGGACCCTGCTTTTGGGGTTGCTAGGAAGTAAGGGCAGCTGATGCTTAGTTTAAGAGAACAGATGCCCAGGAGGAAAATATCATGTAGAGTCAAATGACTCCTAGGTTACAAAAGCATAGCATTTACTACTAATTTCCTGTGCCCATACAAAAGGACATGGCTCTGAATAAACATGCAAAGGACTTAAGGAGAAGAGAAAAACAATATTTAAGAGTCAACAGAGCACAAAGAAAGAAGTTACAAATAAACACAGAGAAATGGGAGCACTTTGTTGGGAGTAACCCATATAAACCTAAGCTACCTGTGGCAATGTTCAATCGACAGAAATAGAGTGTTCCACTGTTTGGGGAACAGAGTTCTGAAGTCTCCAGGATCAAGGCACGTAGGTTTGATGCCTCCTCAGAGAGAAAGAAAGGGTCTTCCTGTTCTTTCTTCTAGTTTCTAGGCGAACTGGTCCTCGTTAGTGTTTTCTGGCTGAGATAGACTTCCCTAAGTTTTCTGTTTTCATATTCCTATTGTATATTTCCTGTGTGTATGTCGAAATTTCCTCTTTTATTAGGCCACTAGCTGTATTGATGCACTCAACTTAATTACCTTTTTAAATTGATAATTCATAATGACCTAATTTTACACAAGTCTATAATCTGCTACTAGTTTCACGGCATCAACATCTTTGGGAGGACATAGTTTAAAGCCCAAATAGATAATCTACATTTTGGCACATTGTATAGAATTTTTAGAAGAAGTTTAAAATACACATCTGTAGCTATTTTAGTGTCTCTATAATAAAATGAAGAATTTTATTATGTGGCTATGCCTTTGGGAATTTTTTTTCTATGTCTCTGATTAATTCTCATATTGTGTCTCTTTCATTTCTTTCTTTCCTTTTAGGTTTTTGGGTCACAACTCATACTTAGGGCTAATTCCTGGCTCTGTGCTCAGGGGTCACTCCTGCCAGGTTGCAGGTGACTAAATGAGCAACTATGATAAAATCCATGGTGACTCTATGCAAGGCAAATGCCTTGTCCATTGTATTATCTCTCTAGCCCATGTTGTTCCTCTTTCAGAAGCTACACCTACACCCAGGTCCCATCAACAAACTAAATTCTACCTTAGATATTATAAGTATTGTTGATGTTATTGTTAGTTTTTTGGAGGGCCACATCTGCACTTCAGGAGCTAATCTAGTCTCAGTATTAAGGGATCACTCTTGGCAGTGCTCAAGAAATCCAGACTTTATCAAGCCGTCCATGAGCTCGAACACACACAGATCTTTCTCACCAAGACATTTGCTAGTAAAGGAACAAATTTACCATCCACATAGTCATACTCTTTGGTCTGCTTTCCTTCTCTTAATTCAGGTGTAGAAAATGTGTTGTGGGAAAAGAAATGGAAATAATAACCCTCTATTCCTAACAAATGAAAATATCACCAATTTTTATTGAAAAGTGTAAATTATGAGGGGGCTGGAGTGATAGCACAATGGTAGGATGTTTGCCTTGTATGCGGCCGACCTGGGTTCGATTCCCAGCATCCCATATGGTCCTCTGAGCACCGCCAGGAGTAATTCCTGAGTTCAGAGCCAGGGATAACCCCTGTGCATTGCCGGTTGTGACCCACCCCCAAAAAATATATAAATTATGAAATGGTCATTCAAAATTAAGAATTATAAGGTATTCACCACTGTTTTGAAATAATTTCAATGAGTCCATTTGGGGTGATGTTCTGTATTAGGGTGACAGAAGATAGAATGAAAACTTAACTCGGGATGACAACTGACATGTTCCCTGCATTGAGAGAAAGATGAAGAATAAACATATCCTATCCTTTTTAGTAGGTTTAGTATTTCATGCTACGAGGCATCCCATAGAATAATGTGAGTTTGTGTGTGTGTATTTGTGTGTATGTATGTGTGTGTGTCTGTGTATATGTTAAACGAACAGTGAGAAGCTAAGCACTGATGATTTGGTTTGTCTTGGCAGAGTGTAAGACAGGTGAAAGTTTCTCCGGGTAAAGCTGTGATATTTGGTGCAGTATCTCACTAACCTGGTGCCTTCTCATGCAAGCATAACACCAGGCACTTGTTTGTCCATCATCAAATCAACGACTGCTATACTGAAGGCTGAAATCCCTTCAGCAACAAACCAGGCCCATGCACAAAGAATAAAGGAAGAAACCGTAGATGAGAAACTAGGGTGGAGCGAATCAAAGATTTCTCAGCATTCGCATTGGGTGATAGTGCCCAAAGAAATAAATAGCAAATACTCCTCCATAAATTAAAGTGTTGCGTGAACAGAGCGAGTCTATCCACATAAACCTCACATCCTCAAACTTATTAAGCCGCAATTAGAAGTGATCAGCAGAATGAATTCAGATTAGCAAAATAAAATCAAAATTACAAAGGAGTGAACGGGGTGCGTGAAATGCTTTCACGAAGGCAGAGTTCCTTGTGCCTGTCCAATCTCTTTCGTTCAGAAACCTCCTTCGAGTCCCAGAGGCAGTTTCTTCTTACGTTGGCCCAACCACTTCACTCAGGCCTGGACCCTCGGATTATAAGAAAGCTAAGAGATGCAAGTACAATTGCAGACTGCCCTGAGCTCAGATTCTCGGGAGACAGACCAGTGCAGGAAGACTGGCCTGGAAAGGAAGCAGCGGAGCCAGCAAAACTGGCAGGTCCGTAAGCTAAAATTGTGAATATCAGCCCCTTATGCGTTAAACCCAGAGAGGGTCCTTGGTACCGTGTCACTCATTGAAGCTGATGCTTTTAAGGGCTAACCCGGGCCATATTAGAAGACTACTGGCCATGGTACTCATATATAAACCGTGTTCAATTGAACACCAAATGAATTTTCTTTTCATTGGTGTTCTGCAAGGGGAATTGAGCATCTTGTCAAAGGAAAGGGGCTGAACATATTGCAAAGGGAAAGAATTCCCTTTAGCAGGAGGCTTGGATGGTGGGAGCGTCATTTGCACATCCTTAAGAGGATTGTAATGGACAGCTTTCCAAGTGAAAACAGATACTGTTAAAACAGGATTTCGAAGTGCAAGGCATAAATTGCAGAGGCAGAGGGTAGAGACATACAAGCCTCCTTCATTTGCCATATTAGAGAATTAGAGTCATTGTTATCTTTGGCGGATCTCTGGGGAGTCATTTGATCAATGCTCAGCTGTGACCTTTTCTATGTGAAATAGCTGGGATGTTTGCTTTATGATTTCTTAGAGTCTGCCGGTGATGAAGTCACACACACTATATTCATAATATGATGAGCCTTATTTGAGGTTGTTTCCTCAACATCAAATATAATGCATATTTCATTATGAATCCATTCTTATCCATTAAAATGCCATTTTAAATGATGTATCAGCAAATGTATTCAGGATAATTTTATTCTAGTAGGAGGTGATTTATAGCACTAAGTGGTATATGCTTAAAGAGCTGGTGCTGGGGAAAATGGGGCTCGTGTGAGGGAAGCGGCACAATTTCTATCAAGCATTATTACGCAGAAGGAAATGCATTATTCAATTAGTAGCTTTAATATAATTTCGACGTTATAGAATTTGCTTTTTAATAAGCCTAGGGTGATAAAATAAGATTTAATGCAGAAAGTATATGGACAAAATATCTGTTCTATTTATTTTATGAATCTTGTTTCCTCTCAAATACTTGAATGTTTTTCAGCCTGCGTATGTGTAAGTTACTAGAGTTAACAAAAAGAGACAAAATAACTTTTCAGAACTTGCTACTTTCCCAGGTTCCATGGGATACCATATGATACCAATAATTGATAATGCTTTAATATTATCAGTGAACTTAGTAGCTGGCTAAGTGATTTCTGGAAAAATCAAGCAAATAATTCATTCTTTATGCACAATTGGTTAGTTTAGGAACATATGGATATGATATAAATATATACTTAAATATCAAACAAGTTTGATTACTTTCCAAGTAAAGTTTAGAATATTGTCTCTTGAAAGCAAATTTCCTGAATAAGAGCTTGTGTTTAAAAGAAAGTTATTCTAACTTCACATTCAGTTGCATAACCTGGTTCTGAAATAATTTTATTATTGTAGAAGGGTTTTGTGATATTTGAAATAATTATGAAATTAATATTTCTAAATAAAATACTAATATTCTAGTGGAAACAGCATAATGTACAGCAAAAGAAATTCTGAAGGTCAGAATGTGAGATCATGTAAAAATTAATAATATTGTAATAAAAACAATAAAACCCAGAGAAAATACATTTTAGAAAGTGGAAAACTAATTCTGTGCTAGAAAAATTATATTCACACTTACACTTTTTTAGTAAAGGTGGCTTTAGGAAAAGTGTTATGATTTGTTTAAAATCACATCAATATCATCATCATCCATCCCATTGATCATCAAATTTCTCGAGCTGTCTCAGTAATGTCTCCATTCATCCTATCCCTGAGATTTTAGAAGCCTCTCTCTACTCGTTCTTCCCAACAATGCTGCATTGGAGACTCTTTCAGGGTCAAGGGAATGAGACCCAGCTTGTTACAGATTTTGGCATATGAAAACACTATGGGGAGTTTTCAAGGCTCTCCCATGTGGGCAGCAAACTCTCAGTAATTAGTCAGGTTCTCCTAGAGGAAGAAGTAGACTATAAAATATCCCGCAGCCACGCTGTGGCCACGTGGTTCCAGGACCTTGCTTTTAAGTCTCTGGATGCTGGCTGTTGATAGGATTACATGGCACTGGGGTGCAGTGCCTGGGTGTGACTGCTTAGCTGCTGGGAAATGGGGAATTCTGGGCAGAGGAGGCCCAGAAATCACACACATTACAAAATAGAACAACTGGCTTGGGAGTTTTGTTGCTTTTGGATATATTCATATGTTTCTACTCCAAACAATAGGGTATTATATGTTTGGTTGTTTATTCATTTTTTGTTTACCTTTTTAGGGGTATTCAGGTTCTGAAGGGTGGTGCAAATACTGGCATCTCAAGCAATTCACAGTTATTGTTGGAAAAAGGTTCAGAGATTTTGTCATCCAAAGATTTTCAATGGAAGTCAAACTGGCCAAAATGATGTCTTGGATATAATGACTAAGGGAGTGGAAAAAAGAACATTCTTTGTTTCAATATTTTCAACAACATAAAGACACATGTATTTTGAAGACAGCCAAAGAAAAGAGCTTCCTAGAGCTCACGTGCATTGGTCCTCAGTGCTGTAGGGAAGCGGTAAGAAGTGGTGTGAGGAAGGGATAATGCCCAGCGGTACTCATGGAGCTCAACGCTCCCAGTCTCACATTGGTCAACCTGGACACCAGTTCCGTGTGTGGGTGCTCAAACGTGAGGCTGCTGCTGAAGCCCAGAAAGACAGAGAATCACTGCAGGCACCCTGGTGGCTGGGGCCCTTCAGGGATGTATCCCTCCCCATGCTCAGTGGACCTTCGGGTGCCGGGGTCAGAGCTGGGGTCACATACACATGAGACATGTGCCTTATCTCCTCTACTAGCTCTTCAGGCTGTGAAATCAAATGTTTGCTGCCATTTGGGAACTAGCTTGTTTCTATTGAACAGCTCCTCACAGACGTATGATATGCATTTCAGATGTAATTGTTATTATCTTTAGGAAGAAAAAAAAAACATTTCCTATGGTCAGATCGAGGCATTAGTGTGAAAAGACATTATGTTTTAGTCGCTTTTTTTGAATGCAGTCACTGATCCTGAACCAAAATAATAGGCCTTAAGATCGATAATGATAAAGGAAACTGCAGTTTTGAATTAGTATTTGCAATTGCTAACACTAAATTTTCATGACCTATATTGATTTGGAAAGTACATCCCTTAATGGCTGTTTAAATAAATCACTCACTATATGTGCAGTTTTATTGATAAACAATCATATCTTCCATCTTACCCACCTCCCTCCAGCTGTCCTTTGGGTCAAACTGATTGAATATACATTACTGAAGATAATTTGCCACTTAGAACAATTATATATAAAATGCATTTTATGGGTGAGTATACTAAGGTAACCTAGATACAATTAATAAATTTTTGCATAAATTCTCATTTAATCTTTTAGTGTTCAACAAGAAAGGTTTGCTGTATTTTAAATATTTAAGTTGAGAAGTCATTCTGTCTCTTAAGACTTTAATTTTTATTTTGATTATTATTATTTCACAGTTAATACTATGAAAATCCCGTTATTTGGGCTAGTAAATTGCAGAAATAAAATATCATTGAAAACTTAAAAAGAAATGTCTATTTTAGACCCTGCACACTGAGTGCAGTAGAGTAGTTATATTTCAGTTTTCAGTATCAGTGCCAAGAAAGCTACACAGCTCTGTGACAGCTGGCTTGCTCCATTTATCCAAGTTTCCGTGTAATTAATTAAATGAATGTATAAATGGAAAATGCAGAACAGTTACAGCCATATCATAGCAGACAGCATATACTCCTTGTATTTTGAGAATGTTCCATTTATATTATTTAGTGTTATGTATCTATTAGAAGCAATATGCAAAGAGTGTTATGAACAAGAATACTGGAGAGAGAAAGTACTGGGTCAAATACCCACACATACCTTCCTCCTTCCCTCCCTCACTCCCACCCTCCCTCTCTCCCTCCCTCCCTCCCTTCCTTCCTTCCTTCCTTCCTTCCTTCCTTCCTTCCTTCCTTCCTTCCTTCCTTCCTTCCTTCCTTCCTTCCTTCCTTCTTTCCTTCCTTCCTCCCTTCCTTCCTTCGTCCCTCCCTCCCACCCTCCCATCCTCTCTCCCTCCCTTCCTCCCTTCTTCCCTTCCTTCCTCCCTTCCTTCCTTCTTTCTTCCCTCCATCCCTCCCTTCTTATCTCTTTTCCTTTATTTCTCTCTTTTGCTCTCTCCTTCCTCCTCCCTCCTTCTCTCCCTGCTTCCCTTCATCTCTCTCTCTTTTTCTTTCTTCCTTTCTTTCTTTCTTTCTTTCTTTCTTTCTTTCTTTCTTTCTTTCTTTCTTTCTTTCTTTCTTTCTTTCTTTCTTTCTTTCTTTCTCTCTCTCTCTTTCTCTTTCTTTCTTTCTTTCTTTCTTTCTCTCTCTCTCTTTCTCTTTCTTTCTTTCTTTCTTTCTTTCTTTCTTTCTTTCTTTCTTTCTTTCTTTCTTTCTTTCTTTCTTTCTTTCTTTCTTTCTTTCTTTCTTTCTTTCTTTCTTTCTCTCTCCCTTCCTTCCTTCCTTCCTTCCTTCCTTCCTTCCTTCCTTCCTTCCTTCCTTCCTTCCTTCCTTCCTTCCTTCTTTTTTTCTTTTCTCTCTATTTCACAGATATTTATAGAGAATTTCTAAGAGACATGGACTCTAATGGAGGTAAAAAGAGCAATCATAAAAAACCCATCTTATTCTGTGTTTGGGTAGTGTTCACAGTCTCTTGAAAGACAGTGTGAACATATATAAATAATAAACAATTATCATCTATATAAATAATTATAACAGTTATCTATATATGTATACATATTCATATATTTTCCAGTGAAATTAAAATATATATAAATATGAGCATATATGTTTTTTTTCACTCTCTGCGTATATATCCAGACAATGAAAAGTACTATCAAGGGAAAAATGAAGAGACAGAAAATAGTGTTCTGTGTTCCATGACTCAAGGTCAGATGACTTAAATCACACACATACACATGTTTGAATGGGATAAAAGAGTCATCAGAGGGAACAGTGTTCAGACAGAGGGAATTGCACATATAGACGTTTAGAAGCGAGAGTACATTTGCTGAGATCACGCTTCCAGAAACTGCAGCTGGAGGAACTCGGGGAGGGAAGAAGCAGGGCTAAGAGGGTGGAGGATGCTCTGCAATTTTCCACAGGGATCCTCCCTGGGGGGTTATGTTTTATCTATTTTCAGATTGTATGTTCTTGCACAATTTCCACTGTAAATTTACGGTTTGTTCTCAGTGTGGTATTTAATCATGGTGTTTCCACGGAGGGAAATAGCCTGATCTGAATGGTCTGAAGCAATCCTGTGCTTTCCTGACTCCACGGGGAGGGTATCCCACTGCCTGGGTAGTAGTTGGACGAGTCTCTGATCCCAGCAGAGGTAACTGTGAGAGATGGATAGGACCTCGGTGGGCGCTGTAGGTGTGATGAGCAACCAGTTGATTTGAAATGCATTCCATAATTGAAGATTTGTGTTTTTTCCATGCATCTGAAACATAGGGAGAGATGAAAGTTTAACCCAGTTCCTTTGCCTTTAACAACTGATTGCACAAAATAACTTTTTATTGATTCCGGGTCCTTACTCATTGAATACATGGTCCATTTCCAAAAACTTGCTTTCTTTTCTCCATGAGTAGGAAGCGGAACTCTCTAGTTCACAGCAGTTGTCAGTTAACGCCAGTAATGCACTCCACTTGTCCTCCCCTGCCCCAGCGAGACCCCGAGTCACCGCCCGTGAACAGCCCCTCTGGCTACTGATTAAGCTGTTTAAGGGCCATGATTCCAGAGACACAGGCATGAATCTCGGAACCCAGCGGCTTTTGGCAGAAACGTGCCTGGACTTCGCATTACATTACTGGCACCAGGCCACCCCAGAGTAGAGAAGGTGTCGTCTATCTACCTATTCCCCCAGGCGGCTCGGTGGCCACCATCTTACACAGACCACTGGACACTCAGGTATGGGCCAGCAGGGATGAGACACGCAGGGCCTCATGGGATGGGGGTGGAGCTGGCCCTCGTCATGCCCCACCCATGTGAGACCACAAATGGCCCAAGAATGGCTCCTCTGGCTACTGATTAAGCTGCTTAACACCCATGATCCCAGAGACACACAAACAGATCCCAGAACCCATCGGCTTTTTGGCAGAAATGCTTCCAGATTTAATTATTAAAATTTCAGAATTTCGAAACCGTGTGGCCTCTGTTGCAGCCACACAACATCACATGCTCTTCTGAATCAGAAATAGAAAACAAATTGTCTAACGTTGCCTTTTCAGCAGGTCTGAGTCGTGGGGGAAAATCCCAAATAAAAATGGTGAGTCTGGTGTCAAAATATTGGATGTAATCAAAGTAGATAGAGAGTAATGTGGAAATCATCTGCCATACAGATAGGGGGAGGGTGTGGCATGGGGTTTTTGGTGGTGGAAAATGTGCTCTGGTGAAGGGAAGGGAGTTTCATCATTGTATGGCCAAGACTTAACCGGAAAGCTTTGTAACTATTCTCACGGTGATTCAAAAAAATAAATTTATTTTAAAAAGAAAAAAAAATGCACACCAGGCACTAATTATGGAGCCTGACATGAGGACATGTCTAATGCTGATACAGATACTCATTCTAAAATTATATTGCCAAGTACCCCATTATCATTTTTAATTTGGTTGTCAGCCTTTCCGGTTTACTTTACTTTTTCTTTCTTTTTATTTTTTTTTTCATCTACTGTCTTTCCACTTATCTGTCTGGTAGATTCTGTCTCCATTTTTCTAAAAGGAGAGGAAATTAGCCTCTCCTCACAGCTGAGGTATATTTCAAGAACTTACTTTCCATGAACACAAAATGTTGTACTTCTCTGGCAGAACATTTATGTCGAGGTAGCAGCAAAGATACCATCTTCTATTTCCAGATATAGGTTGTCTTTTATTTATTTACTAATATGTTGTACACTTTAAAGTTGCTTGAAAAGTGCCCTTCTCAGTGTGTTGCAATGACAAACATTGCATTTTAATGACCATCAAAATGACAAATGCAAACCAAACACAAGCATGCAAGCGAGACAAAGAGCTAAAATATCCACTGGCTGACAGATTTCAGGAAGATGAATGTCTTCCACCTTCTAGTCCATCCGTGGAATTGCTGACTCTACTCCTCACTAGGAAGACTGTGTTCTCTCCAGTCAGTGCTCATGTTTTAGGGAATGGCATGAACCCAACACCCAGAAGGCACCAGCTGGCTTCCCTAGACTGGAGGATGCTTTGGGATATGACTACATCCTAATCATTACAAATGCAAAGGGAGAAACAAAGGTTCACTACACTGTTTCTTGTATTTCTGTTTTCACTTGGGACTTTCCTTTATAATGAGAGGAAGATTCCTTTCTCCCCAGGTGTAGGATAACATAGTCTCAGATATTTTAGGTTTATTGGGAACTTTTCTCTGTGTTTATTTGCAACTTCTTTCTTTGCGTTCTGTTGGCTTGTAAATATTGTTGTTCTCTCCTCCTTGAGCCCTTTGCATAGTTTATTCAGAGCAATGTCCTTTTTTATGGACACAGGAAGATTAGCAAATGCTATGTATGCTTTGTAACCTGGGAGTCATTTGACTCTACATGATATTTTTCTCCTGGGCATCTTTTCTCTCCACCTAAGCCTCAGCTGCCCTTACTTCCTAGCACCCCCCAAAGCAGGGTCCCAATGAGGGACAGGACAGACCCAGGGCAAGCAGTGAGTTGTGTGCTACCCTGGCATGGAGATAGGCCTGGCCAAAGTGCCTAATGCTTAACTGTAAGTTAAGAGCTTGGTCCTGGACAAATTCTGTCATGGTCCAAACAGTGATAACTAGATTTGGACCCTGCTAGGGTTAAGAATGATTAATCTTGCCTGAGTGCTGCAGTCTGAGTCTGTGGCAAGATGTTGCCAGGAAAGCTGTCCTACAAGTTTCAATGTATTTCTTACTGTGTCTATACAAAAATAACCAGTATTAAGATGTTAATGAGTTCTTGGACCAGAGGAAAGGAGAAAAACACCTTAAGAGGTATTTTGCTGCTGGCAGTCAGAAAGGGCTTTACAATGCTGGCCCTCAGGAAGGGTTTTCTTATGTTGATTTCCCTACCTGACTGTGTGTAGCCTAGAGGGAAACATGGAGAGAGACAAGGAGGGGGAGAGACTAGGGGAGAGGGAGAGTGAAGGAAGAGGATGGAGAGAGTGAGGATGGCGGAGTGAGGAGCTAGAGAGGAAGAGTGCTGTGGGAGAGAGGAGAGAGGAGAAATGGGGACCCCAGAGAGACTGGAACAGAAGCGTGGAGGGAATGGAATAAACGGCATCTGGCCCTCGTTTTCTCTTCATTCTGTCCCATGGACCAGGTCGCTCTGGCTGGGCAAGGGGCCCAGGACCGAACCCCCTGAAACCCGGGGGACAGCCGACGGAGAGTGGCCGGGGCTCTCCCCTAGTCGCCCACTGCCAGATGATATTTTTTACTGCCAGGTACTCAGGTAAGTTCTCTTGTTTTGTCAGTTCTGCAGGAAACACACAGGTAACTCCAGGCGACAGTTTTTAGTGTCGCCTCTACCTGAAATCACAAATCATTTGTGTTAAAATCAAGGTTATATTATACATTGATGATATTTTTTCAATTCTCTAGACTTCTAAGTCAAACTGTAGTTCATTCTATATTCCAGACACCGTTCCAATGCCAGTATCATTTTGTTGTCTTCCGAATTATATTGTTTCCCATTAAAAGTAAGATGTAAGTTTCTTGTTTCTCATTTTTTTCTTTTTTCCTCTACTTGCTGTTTAAGATATATATTTTTTAAACAGATGTTTGACATATTACTGATTTATTTTTTGGACTACACCCAGCTGTGCCCACCCAGGGGGCTGTTCCCTAGCTGTGCTGGAGTGAATATACTAGTGTTGGGGATTTCAACCCAGCTCAGCAGGATTTGAGGCAAGTGTCCTTTTTTTTTTTTTTTAATGTACGAGTACTGCTATTAATTCAGCCATTGATGAGACTGATTGAATTGGGCATAAAATCCACAATACTCTTTTTTTTTCAGAATGTTAATCATTTTATTATTATTATTATTATTATATTTTTATAACACAATGAATG
Source organism: Sorex araneus (assembly GCF_027595985.1). Lineage (NCBI taxonomy): Eukaryota > Metazoa > Chordata > Mammalia > Eulipotyphla > Soricidae > Sorex > Sorex araneus. The sequence continues at coordinate 295,800,502 of NC_073302.1, read as the reverse complement.
GGCATTTGTCTTGCACATGGCTGGCCCAGGTTCGATTCCTCAGTCCCTCTCAGAGTACCCGGCAAGCTACCGAGAGTATCCCACTTGCAGAGCCTGGCAAGCTACCCATGGCATGTTTGATAATGTCAAAAATAGTAACAAGTTTCACAATGCAGACATAGGGTCCCTGCTCGAGCAAATCTATGAACAATAGGAAAACAGTGCTGCAGTGCCATTCTGTTCTATCTTAGTAAATTTAGTAAGATTGAGGAAAAAAATAATTAAAAACAAGTGCTGTTTGTTGATCTCAGTGCTCATCATCTTTGTCCTATGAATCACCCTGTTTATAGTAGGTAACATTCTCCTGCTCCACACATGAGGCATCTCTCTCTAAATTCTAGATAGCATTTGAGTTTAAGGGAGACCTGGCTCCACCAGTGACCCTCAGGACTGTGAGTTCTCACATCTTCAACTTAATCTTGCTGGATTCAATGTCTTGCCAGATGTCCCAGGAAATGCCCAAAGGGCCGAAAGTAGGTCCCCACCATCTGGAAAAGGTCCTTTGTAATTTGCAGGAATGCCGTCTCTCCTTTCCCGATATCTATATCACAAGACAACTATAACAGCTGGATGCTCAATTATTCAGGACTCATAAGTGCTCTTTAATTATCTCTATATGCCATCATTTAACCCAATAAACACAAAATCATACTTTGTTATTATGGTTAACACCAAATACAGTATAAATTTGAACCATTTATTTTTTCTTCTGGATCTCAATTGGCATTCAAATAACCAAAAAATCTATTTTTAATATTTGTTCTATATAACTGCAGGTATAATTATTAATTTATGACATGTGTTATGCTATATATTTAAACCATATGATCTTTCATTTTGCCTTCTCTAGTATAATGAAATCTATGATTAGTGCAGAGATTATAAGAGAAAGTTTAAAAAACCTGCAATGACCTTCATTTAGATAGCCAAGACAAGTACAAATATATATGGTAAATATTCATGTGGGGATTTTTGCACATATACGTAAAGATTAAACAATAAATTGTTTATTATAGGATAATCTCTATGCTACAAAATACTACCTATTCTCATATAGAGGTCACCTTATTGAGAACATATTACAAATATAAATCATATGTAGTTATTTTCAAGCATATGCAAGAAATATTTGCAAATAAGAATTTTGATGTTAAAAATGAGTTACACAAAAATGCTTCTTAAAAATAATTTCAGATGCAAATTAAAATAGCAACGTGATATCATCTCTCAAAAATGACTTATTTACATAAAACTGCTCCCTAAAAACCATTTTAGATGCAAATCAAAACAGCAATGTGTTATTATCTCACCCTAATGAGAATAGTACATATCAAAGAACCTGGTAATAGCCAGGTTGTGGACAGAAAGACCATGTATCAGCCTCGGATAGCATGTCATCTGGTTCAACCTTGATTTTTAACAATATGAAGTGCTCTCAAAAAATTTGTATAGAATACCCATATGACTCAGTGGTATCACCTCTAATAATGTTCCTTCAAGTCACAAAACCATCAATTTTAAAGGATATATGCACACCTATGTACTATGCCCACTTTTAATTCATTTGCATAAAATATATAAATAAAATTAAAATCCAAATTAATATTTTATAAAAAATGAAGTGAGATTTCACTGTAGAGTATGTCTAAATTTTGATCAAATCACAAATTCATCTATTTTGTTTCTGTCTGACCAATGTAGGAACTGAAAATAATCAAAAGTGGCTGGTAAATGTGACCTTATATGGAACAAAGTTTGTTTGCAGACCAACTAAATTGTGATCCTTGACTTGGGACAATTAACCTGGATTATCTAGGGCAGATCCAAAAATTCAGTTGTCCATATTTTGATGAGTGAAATGGAACATTGTTTGACATTATAATTGAATAATTAAAGCTTTGTGCATCTTTGTTATCTACTTTCTTCTCAAACTAAGCCCAATTCACTGGGATTAAGAAAGCAAAATCCAACTGGTCTGCAGCTTGTAGTGTAGATGTTCAGAAAGCTTTTTCTGGGTGTGGCCACATTCTTACAGTCTTTGGTTCATATGGAATCAGAAGCAAGGACACCAATACCTTTTTCCTGGTAGGTAACTCAGGGCCTAGATGGGCGGAACTAACCAGTAGGAAGTGTGTGTAGAGTCTCTCTGGAACTATTTCCACTTACTTTACTAAAAAAGAAAAAAAAAAGGTCCTGATGAAAGTTCACTTCAGATACCCTGTGATGCATGGTCTTGTATATGCGTTGCATATTCTACAGATGTGCATGCCCACTCACTGATCCTTTTATCCTGTCCTTGAAGCCCAGCTACATTGTATAGAATGTTTCCTTATTCTATTCAGCATCAAGCCAGGCACCCCTTTCTACCCCTTCTCTCTCTCTGAAACTTATTCTTCTGCAGTGGTTTTGAACTTCCCATCTGTGGAATAGTAACGTCGGCATAAGTTCTCTGCATATCTGCAAAAATGTTATCACATGGTATTCCTGGGTAATATCATGATATGATTATAAATATTTAGAAATGTTTTATTATAAGTAACCTTAGATATTAAATCTAGGCTACGTATATAATATTTCTCATTTGTATCACTTGTCATCCCACTGATCTTCAATTTGCTTCAGCAGAAACCAATAACGTCTCCATTTGTCCCTGTTGCGTGTTAGTGTAGTCAAATGGTATCTGCTCGCTCCAGGAACAGGAAGAGCCTAAAAAAGTTCATTCAGGGTTTTGAAGAAGAAATCTGACCATCTCGCAGGTGGGCTGCCATGCAATCTTTTGATGTCCCATGGAATCCAGTCGGTAACAGCTCTAGTCCAGCTGTCATCTCTGAATTGCATTACGTGTCCTGCACATCTGATTTTTGATGCCTTGGAGAACGAGACAGTGTCCCCTGATTCTTGATTGTCAACAAAGGTCAGAACTCCGGATTCTTTCTCTCATTTGAGTGAAACATGATAATCCAGCATAGTTCTTTCAATTCCTCTTTGGGATACCTGAATAGCGTTCTCATCCTGTTTGCATAGGGCCCAGGTCTCTGAGGCATGTGTTAGTACAGGGAGAATGGTGGAGTCGAAAAGATGTGCCCACAGCCAGAGTTTCTTTGTGCTCTTAACCACTTCTTTGACGCTCTTGAAGGCGTTCCACACTGCTCTCATCCTCTTGCGCAGTTCTGGCACTAAGTCGTTCCTCATGTTGAGTTCTCGACCCAGGTACACATAGCTGCTGCATTCGGAAATATTTGTTCCATTGAGAGCAAATGGAATATCAGGGATTAGTTTGTTTTTCATGAACATTGTTTTAGTGAGATTCAGCTGAAATCCAAACTTTTCACAATCATGGTCGAAGTCGGCCAGGATTTGTGCTAATTCACTAATATTTGGTGTTATTAGAATGATGTCATCAGCAAAGTGACATGGTATTGTGGGTGACCGTCTATCTTCACTCCCATTCTAATCATCACGTGACATTTTGGAGGATGGCACTGAAGAGTTTTGTTGAAATGGTGTCAGCCTGACAAACCTCTCTCTTTACCTTGATGATCATTTCCTTGTAGAATGGTGAGATCGGTGATGAATCTGTAACACAGCTCATGGAGGAGCTTGATGTACTGATTTTGAATGCCCTGTTTGGCTAGGGCTTCGATTGCCATCAGTTTCGAAAGAATCAAAGGCCTTCTTTAAATCGATGAATGTTAGACAGAGCAGCATCTTGAACACTCGAAAAACTTCAATGAGCTTGGTTACTGTGTAGATATGGTCGATAGTGCTGAATCCTTTTCAGAACCCAGCTTGCTCACATGGTTGTCTTCGTCTAGTGGTCTGCATGTTCTATTCAGCATGTCTTGATTGAACAACTTGTAGACAAAAGAAAACAGGCAGATTGGGCGATAGTTGCTGATGCCGTGGATGTCTCCCTTCTTGTACAACAGAATGGTCCTGCTGGTTTTCCATTTGGACAGAACCTTACATAGGGACAGTAGCATGTGAAGAGCCGAGCCAGTGTATTGACGAGTATTGGCGGCAGATTCTTCAGGTGTTCGGGTCTGACCTTTTCTGGACCAGGTGCTGTACACTTCTTTACCAGTGAAAGGGCGTGTCGGATTTTGGAAGGGAGGACGTTGAGAACGACATATCCATCCTGCGGAATTTGGTATGTGGGCTGGTGGACATGGATGTCCAAGAGATCCGAGTAGAATTTGTGAATAATTCTCTACATTGTCCTGGAAGATGTGATAGATCCATCAGATCATCGAAGGGCAGTCATCTTGGTCTTGTAGTTAGCAAAGGACAGGAATACTTTTCCCGGCTTCTGCTGCACTGGCCAACACTGCTGCTTTTCTCTCTTTGAGGTCTTCCTTTATGGCTTCTCTGCACAGCTTTGTGAGCTCGGATATTAGCTTGTGATTGCCTGAGGCTCATGCCAAACCATGTTGGCAAATGAGCTTGAGAGTTTCCGAAGACAAGTGTCTGTTTGTGGCTTTCTCACTCTCGGCATTCCTCGAGCAGTCATGAAGGTGCTGAACCAGTCGATGGTATTCCTTGTCGATGTCGTCAAGGACGGCATCTTCCCACGTTGCCACAATAGTGCTAAAGAGCTTCCAATTGGCAGTAATTCTGGGAGTTCTCTTCTTAAACTTAAACTTTGTATTCCTTTATTCTTGCTCTCTGAAGTAGAATTTTGCACAAAGGAGATGGTGGTCCAATCCCGTTTGGAATTTTGGGACAATAGCAACATTGCTGAGGCAAAACCTTCAGTTGAATATGTTGTAGTCAATTTCATTTTGGAACTGTCCACCAGGAGACTTCCTTGTCCAACTTTAGGTTCGACCTTCTGGAACTGTGAGTTACCATGGATGGTCTTGGTTGACATGATAAACACAGTCTCTCACCTTGGTTGTTCCATTCTAGGCCATGGGTCCCAATGTGGAGTTCTTCAGGCAACATTCTTGGTCCTAACTTGGCATTAAAATCACCAATAATGGTCTAGTAGAAGGTGTGGTCTTGTTTATAGAACTTCCCCAGCTCCATGTAGAACCTCTCAATTTCTTCTTCATCTTAGTTGGATGTTGGTGCATAGACAATGAAGATAGAAACTGCTGGCAGTGAGCCACATCTGTTCAAGCTTAATTGTCCAATTTGTGTTGTTAGGCATTTGAATGAATCAATGTTCATTGTCAAGTTCATGTTGACAAGGACACCAATGCCACCAATGCCTCTGTTGTCGCATATTCTGAGGAACAGTTCTCCAGTGTCAAAAATTTTGTGATGTGATCGATGCCTTCTCATTTCGGTCAGACCAATGATGACATACTTGATCTTCTGTGCTTGCACCATCTGGTCCTTGATGGATATATACATATATAGTATATATACATATATAATATCATGTATAATTTACTATATTATATTTACTCATTTATGGGTAAAAATATTTGAAAAATCTTGCTCTGCAGTTTACGCTAGCCAGACTCATTTCTCATCCTATGCTGGTTTTCTTCTGCTCAAGAAAACCATCCTTTCCTTTTTCATTATTTCTGTGATTTGGGGAACCAGAGCACACATAGAACAAATATGCAATATTAAACAGGATCTAACTGAGATTTTGAAATTAACTTTGCCCTTGAAGACAGGAGGTGTGACAGGGAATGCTGGCAACTAGGAGCTGGAGAGCTAGAAAGGAATCCCTGGAGCCTCCGAGGACGCCCATGTGTGCCTTGTTCATTTGGCTTCCGCTCTGGTAATTTTGGGCTCCTAGTGCCAAATTGGGAGGAGAAAGAAACATATGCCTGTGGTATGAAACTATCTAGTTGATGGTTTAGTGTTTCCATGACCTCAAAAACCTAACATGAAAGAGAATATCCGAGAGTATGGATGCATCTCACATTCTAAGGCAGTGGTATTCTGACAAATCCATTTGCTTTTGTACCCAAAACTATTTCCTTCCCTATAGTGGGTATATTATCCCATTAATTCTTTCCACCATCACTGAAATGTACCTTTAGAAGAAGCAAAGCACAACTATAGTGTAAGTTTCTACAGTATTGTTTCTCCTTTTTGCTCTTGCTTTTCAAGTCAGCCACTCTAAATTTTGAGAATATTACCACCACCACCCCCAAATTTTATTTAGGCATCACAGTTTGCATTAGTTTTAATAAAAGCATTTTATATATTTATGTTATATATATAATGTTTGAATTCCAAATCTACTTCCATTGCAAGTGTTTTTTCACAAATGGTTCAAGATTTTCTTTTTGAAAGATTTTTTAGTTAAATCATGTGATCTAGACACTTATATAGCTGTTCATGTTTCAGTTTCAGTTACACAGATTTTCCACACCCATCCCTCCACCAGTGTACATTTTCTGGTGCCAGTGTCTCAAGTTTTTCTCCCACCCTCTATGGCAGACTCTTCTTTGTCTCTGTCTCTGTCTCTGACTCTCTCTCTCCTTGTCTGTATTTCTCTGTCTCTGTCTCTCTGTCTCTATCTCTATCTCTCTCTGTCTTTCTGTCTCTCTCTGTCTCTCTGTCTCCCCCCCCCCTTTTGGGGCAGAGTGGTTTGCAATGCAGATGCTGAAAGGTTATCAGTTATAACCCTTAGCCTAGTTTTAGCACTAAGTTCTTGTCCAGCATGATCATTTCCAACTTTTATTGTCCTACTGGCATCTTCTCTATTTATTAAGATACAGAAAACCTACACAAATACCCTTGCTTTGTGAATTCCTCACCTGGATAGAGCTAAACCTCAGGCATCTGGGGCATTAAGTGGCCTTAGAAGAAGCTGTGAAGAGCTGTTTCTGGAATTGGTTCACTTGGTTGTCTGGCAGCCATATGGACAGAGTACTAACTGAAGTAAAGACCCCTCCTGGCAAGAGGTGACACCCCAGTTGCAGGATTTGTGCTAATGATGCTTAAGAGAAGCAAGGGCTCGGCTGAGGCAGTGTGGGCTCCCTGTGAAGAAGAGGGAGCTGACTTTTCCTCAATGGTTTTAGAACCAAGAGTAAAAATTATATGCTCAATTGAGCTATGAATTCAAAGAATATCTTGAAAATCAGAAAGCATATGCATCTTCACTCAGAAGGGCCATTATCTCCTGCAGCCATATTGTAGATGGTGTTGAAAAGCAGGTCTCGAATGTTATTGCAAGACTTCAGCACTGCAGGTAGACTAAATGAAGACTCAATTGAGTTTCCTTTACTAAATCAAGTGTCTAGAGGGCTGTTTCTCAACCTGGCACCAAATACCTCCCCTTGCCAGTGAATTTTCCGTGTATTTCAAGCAGACTGTTGATAAAAATCACATAAACTTGGGTCTATAGTGTGAGAGTCACATGCCAAAAGGCAAGACAGGAGATCACAGAAATTAAACAGGGTCTGAAGGCTTTGAAAAGATTGAGACCCACTTCTCTAGAGAAGCTAACACTGATTGTCAGAACTGCAGCATCAAGTTTGAGCCATAGTACAGCAAGTAGAATGTCTGTGTTGCAAACACCCTATATGTGACTGCAGCAATAGCACAGCAGGCAGGACACTCATATGGGATGCAAGCGCCCTACTCGTTGTACTGTTTCTCTGGCCCTCCAATATAATTCGCCTTTAAATGTATTTCTCCCCCGACATCTTATAGCCTAGTTCTCCCTCTAGGAGAACCTGGCAAGCTACCTAGAGTTTCCTGCCCACATGGGAGAGACTGTCAAGCTCCCAGTGGCATATTCATATGCCCAAACCAGTAACAATGATGGGTCTCATCCCCTGAATTGAGAGAGCCTCCAATGCGACACTGTTGGGAAGAACGAGTAAAGAGAGGCTTTTAAAATCTCAGGGCTAGGACGAATGGAGACGTTACTGACACCGCTCGAGAAAATCAAGGATCAATGGGATGATGATGATGATGATGATGATGATGATGATGATGATAAAAAATAATAAAACGAAAAAACTGCAATATGCAGTATGTCTCATCTTGATACCCCAGAAGAGTAGTTCTCTTTCTGATGCTAAAAGGACAACTCTTATCCTCTGAGTCCTGCTCTGTGAGATCTTTTCTAGAACAGCTGTTTGCAAAATAATCTTTGCTTTTCAATGTTGCTGGTGCTCGCTCCCTTCACACAAAGAATTTCCAAACTTTTCTGTCACCACCGAAACTATAACAGTGGTTGGCTTGGCACACAGAGTGGAAAAGATCATAAAACGGACATTTTAGTAACTATTTCAAAATGTTAAATTCATTTGTAGGCCTCAGGACAAATTAAAACAGGCAGCAGGGAAGGATTTGATTCCTTAGGAAGACTTTTTTTTTCTTAATTATTTATTTCTTTTTTTAAATTTATTTATTTTTAATTATTGAATTACCGTGAGCATACAGTTACAGGAAGACTTTTTTGACTACGGATCTTAACCTTGTTTCAAAAACAAAATGACATCTGCAGATATAGTACAGTCAGGAAGTGCATACCTCACACCCCTACAACCAGGTGCACCTCAGACACGGGACATGGTTCCAGGATCACAACCTAGAATTGATCTCTGACTACAAAACCAAGAGGAAGCCCTGAGAACATCAGCTGCGGCCACAAAACGGAAAAACAAAAGAAACAAACAAACAGAAAACTTCCAAGTTAACCAGGTAAAATCAATTTTTTATTTGGCTTTCTTTGACACACATGTGGACAGAGTCCTGTTCAGCAGCAGAAAGGGACTTCAAAGAGCTACACCAAAAGCAATATTCCTTGGGGTTGGAGCAATAGCACAGCGATAGCACAGTGGGTAGGGCGTTTGCCTTGCTTTTGGTCGACACAGGTTCGATTCCCAGCATCCCATATGGTCCTCTGAGCACTGCCAGGGGTGATTCCTGAGTTCAGAGCCAGGAGTAACCCCTCTGCATTGCCAGGTGTGACCCAAAACGGAAAAAAAAACAACGTTCCTTGAGATGTAGGAGAGAGAGGGGAGAGACCCTTGCTTCATACAGCATCACAGTGTCACCAGGACAGGGGGTTCAGACTGGAGAGAGAGTCTAATCAGCACTGCAAGGCCCATGGTGAAAATCTAGTTAGGACACTTAAATATTAGCGAAAATGCTGAAACTTCAACTGGGTTGGATCTTATTTCTGGATTCGCTGCTGTGGGATTTATTGAGTTTCATTCAGGTTTTTCTTTTTTAAATTAGTTAACAAACTTGGAAATTCTTTAGAGTCACTTAGAAGACGTGAGACCGTGTGTAGATCTCAACCTGAATTCCAGATTCCACAGGTCTTGTGTAGACTGACAGTTGCATCTCTCATAAAATCCCAGGTTTGTTGATGCTGCTGATGGATGAATTTCTGCTCTAGATGGGAGAAAGTTAAATTTTAATCAGTGCATGACAGGAAGGGAGTGGTTCTGGGGGGCAAAAGCTTTCTTGTCCTGCTGGGCAAAGTCAATATTAGCTGACAGAAACGCATTTGAAAGTAACTTTTCAGATGTCAGAACCATTGAGGACAGAACAGAAAAGAGAATTTCTTGGAGTCTGCACATTAATAGACAAGTGGAAAATGGGTGAAACATGTAGGCATGGCATTGAGAAAAATATCGGAAGGAATTGGGACAGAAATAATTTTGGTCTATTACCTAAATCTTGGACTGGAGCGATAGCACAGTGGGTAGGGCATTTGCCTTGCACAAGGCTGACCTGGGTTTGATTTCTTGGTCCCTCTCGGAGAGCCCGACAAGCTACCAAGAGTATCTCTCCCACAGGGCAAAGCCTGGCAAGCTCCCCCTGGCTATTTGATATGCCAAAAACAGTAACACCAAGTCTCACAATGGAGACTGGTGCCCACTTGACCAAATCAATGAACAATGGGATGACAGTGCTATAATGCTACCGAAATCCAGAGAACCATCGGTTCATTAGGTCTTCCTAAGGCAGAGTGGTTCACTCATTTCAATCTGAGAGTGTAAATCGCGCTTCCTCTTGAGGATTCCAGACACTGCACTAAACTCTGAGCAACCCTGCACTAATGTGAGTCCACTGAAATCCTGTGCCACCCCTCCCCCCCAAGTAACCATTTCCTTTACTCCCAAATGTTCCCGTCTATACTATTCTAATTTGGAAAGGAACCACGGGCCTGATGGTGATCAGAAATCACCAGAGGCAAACCTGATACCATCTAAACAACCTTGAGATAACTTACCATTGACCAAAAGAGTAAATCAGAAAAGAAAACTAGAAAAACTGCAGCAATTATTATGAAATAAAAAATTAATGCCTATAGGTGTGGCCAATCCCATCCACTTACCATTTCAACCACCTGCACTGTCCCCACAGAATTTCAAAATGTGTTGAAGGGCGATTGTATACCTAGGTGCTTGGTGCATGGTACCTCGGATCCTAGGTTGAATATGACATCCCCAGAACCCCAACACCTGCCTTGTCCCAGCGGAACTGGCACGAGCATGATTTTCCATTTTCAATAGAAACACGTTCATTTCATCCAGGCCCTGCACAGTGTTTAGATGTGAAGTCTCATATTTTTATGAGACAGACTAGCCATCCTCTAAGACATGGTATACTTAGTAAAGCATCTTACTTTAAAACCCCAGGAAGACACACTAAGAATTGTAACATAGAGGTGGAAATCCCATGAATTAGAGTATAGAACAGTTTTTAAATCAACATTTTTTAAACTTAGCAAAGCAAGTGTCCCTTAGGTAAAATTGGACTAAATATCCTCAGTAGTACTGAAGGAAAAAATGTTTATGACAGAGCGCTTAAAATCTTCTTGGGAGGCCCAATGAACATTCATAAACCTTTAAGGAACAACATACCCTTAACTCTCAAGACTGATGAAAAGACTTCAGCGTTATGGGCCATAAGAGGAGAGTGAAGTCTGGGTTCGAGCCGCTAAAGAGGGCTTTATGAAAGATCTGGGAGTTGAACAGATACATAAAAGCGGCATTTGGAAACATGGAGTTGAAAATAACATACTTTAGGTTAAAAAAGACAACACAAACTGTTACAAAAGAAGGAGCACTTAGTTCATCCTGCAGGGGAGGACTAAAAGAGTTAATAAATGATGATGATGATGATGATGATGATGATGATGATGATGATGATGATGATGATGATATAAATAATAATAATCCTTAATGTCAGCAAATGGTAGAGGGCTTTCAGTTTCCAAATTTATGAAATTAAGTTGTAGTATAAAATTAGACATGTCAGCTGAGGAATCACAGGCTGAAAGTGATTTGTCTTTGCCAGACTGTCAGGTGGAGATCTACAGAATGAGCACTAGTCTTTGTTTTGAATTCTTTAGTGTTTTTCCTTCAAAACTTCTTCCTGACCATTTCATCCTGGGACTGGCCCACACCTCTTTTGCTGGGTGCAAAACTTTCCCCCTTTACTCTGTGAGAAAATCCATTATGGGGTAGCTGAGATCCCAACTTCAGCTATATAATCCCATTATTTTGTTTTTTTACTTTAGAGGGCTCTCTCTTCTCTCCTTCATCACTCATAGTTTACAAATAAGAACTCTGATTTCATACACACACAACACTGAACATGAAAAAGTCATTTACTGAAGTGTTTTTGATGATACTATTAGTCATTTAATTGAAACAAGGAATATAAAATAAATTATTTTGGGTCTGTTAAGGAGGTGGGCTTGGGAGTTTCATGGGGAAATGGGGACAGAGGTAGGGGAAGGTTACACCAATGGTGGGATTTGTGTTGGAACACTCAATGCCTATAACAAATGTATTATGAATGAGTGTATATCACGGTATTTAAATAAAGAAAAGAAATACTCTTTTCCTTCAGTCATCTAATAATCTGTAAATCAATATTAATTCAATATTATCCATAACCATTTTTACTCTGCAATTTCTATGCAATCTCATCTAATATTGGGTATTTGTTTGCCACCTAGTCACAGAACTCTTTTGATTTTTGTCTAAGTTGGACTGTGTGCTGAAAGTTTGCTTAATCGAGCACACTGAGACAGAAATTTGTTGGGAAAATGAGGTTTTATTTGTCACTGTCTGTCCAGGCTGTCCAGGCTAAGGACCACAGCTGGGCAAGGGACCTGAAAGAGTTCCAAGAGCACTTTGTAGAGCATCCGTGGAACATGTGACTTCTTAGCTAGCAGAAGGCAGCCAATAGTCATTGAAATTCCATTGTGGCATCAAGTGCATCAAGGACATTGTCTCAATTACAGCAGTGATATCATACGATATAGAGTTACAATCATTGTTACATCAAGGAAAACTGGGCCATCAAGAAAAAAAATAAGTTCCCTGAAATCAGAGTGTCTCATGGTTTTGTAGATAAAGCATACACAACTGAGTTATGAAATCACACATTACTGAACCATGCTGCTGAGCTTAGAGTCATGTATATCTATGTTATTTCTAAAGATCTTCTCTTGAATGCTGCCTCTAAGAGAGCAACCATGATCAGGATGAGTGCTCATTGCATGTAACATAAATGAGCAGAGTACAGTTTGGAGAAGTTGGATGCTCTTAATCATACAAGGAGTCAAGCACATACAAAATTAGGGTTCCAGGCTCTTCTTCAGGCATGATGTGCTGACCTTCCATGCACGTTGTCAGCATGGCGGCTACAGGAGAGTAATCCTCTATTTAAAAATAACAGCACAATGGTTGTGGCAGGAACCTTGCACCCAGCAGAGGGGGAGGGCAGTTAGGACAGAGAAGGGGCCACTGTGTGGTGACAGTTGGAAGCGATCACTTTGGACAAAGACTGGGTGACGAAAGGAGGTGAAGTGATATGCATGATGACTTTTCAGTAACAACATTGCAAAACACAGTGCTTTGAAGGAAATGGGAGACAGGGAGACACACAGACAGAAACAGAGAAAGACAGAGAGAGAGAATGTGAGAGAGTGAGAGACAGAGAGCAAGAGAGAGAGAGAAAGTGAGAGAGAGAGAGGAAAAGTATTGGCCTTCTCAGCAGACTTGCAGAGTGCAGAGTTGGGGAGGGAAGGAGGGAGGGACACTGGGACACTGGTGGCCAGAAACGGGCTGTGTGCTGGTGAAGGAGGGTTGCTGGAATAGTCTATGACTGAAACTCAACCGCGAACTACATGCTAACTGTATATCTCAAGTGATTCTATATTTAAGCATCCTATTAAAAAAAAAAGCAACCTTATAAGAAACATACCTTTATTTCAAACAAAAAAATGGAAATAGGAAAGGTTAACAGAAATGTGGGAGAAATTTTTATTTCCTCATTAGAGCCATAATCTTTTTCCTGAAAGTTTATTGACTGGACATACTTGAGCTACCTGTGATATGACGAGGCTCAAACACCAAAAATAATTATGATGCTGTCTTTCTAAAATTTACCTAGTACTGTACAAGTGCTAAATTAATATACTTTTTAAAAAAAATGTTAAGAATAGAGTGAAAAATAATACAGTGAGTAAGGCACTCGTCTCGCAGGCGTTTGGCATGTGTTCAGTCCCTGACACTCCACATGGTCTCCTAAACACTACCTCAGGTGATCCCTGAGTGCAGAACTGGGTCTATGACCCGAACACTGTTAGGTGTGGCTCCAACATAGAAAACCCTAAAAATAACAGAAGAAGCAAATAATATAGAGGATTATGAATAGCTAAAATTTTATATTCTGTCTATATTCTTACAAACATAGGATAGCCTTAGAACATGAAAGGAACTTATTTAGAAACAAGCAGTGAGAAGCCTCCTCTGTAACAGTGAAACTTCAACTCCCTTCATCACCTTAGCAATGACACACTCCCTCAGCTCCCCCTCTGTCAACCTAAGTTCTCCCAGACTCTGTCTTCCTCAAACACATCAGTGGAGTTCATCATCCAGCCCGTGCACATGCTCGCATGTGCTGCGCAGGTCAAGGACCTCATCAGACTTGAAGGTCATTCCTTTTCTCAGTGCAGCATCATCCAAGCTATTGTCTCTCCTACATCCTGACCCTCTGGGCAGTTTCATGGTACCCTTCTGTAATCAGTTATCAGAGGCAAGTGGGATGGTATCACCCAGTTCACTGCAATCCACAGTGCTTTCTCATTGCTTGAACTAAAGGCCGTACTCATTATCATCTAGAATGTTGCTTGTATCTACATTTGGCGGAGAAGCTGAATGTCAGACTCCTTTGTATGGTCCAGGAATATGGGCCTTGTTTGAATTTCCTATCTTTAATCCCCAAAATGTTTGAAGTGACTTTATATATGACTTTTAAAATATTATTTATTTATTTAAAATCAGGGCTGGAACAAAAAAGGAGAACCTAAAAGAAATGGATGGATTCCTTGATTCCTACAATCTCCCAAGACTGAAGAAAGAAGACCTGGAATACCTGAATAGACCCATCAATGTTAAGGAAATTGAAACGGTAATCAAAAACCTCCCCAAAAACAAAAGCCCAGGCCCAGATGGTTTCACTGGCGAATTCTTCCAAACATTTAAAGAAGACCTATTGCCTGTTTTCCTCAAACTTTTCCAGGAAATTGAAAAAACAGGAACTCTCCCAAACAGTTTCTATGAAGCACATATCTCCCTAATACCAAAAGCAAACAAAGACACCACTAAGAAAGAAAATTACAGACCAATTTCCCTGATGAACACCGATGCGAAGATCCTCAACAAAATACTAGCAAATAGGATCCAACAACTCATCAAAAAGATCATACACCACGACCAAGTGGGATTCATCCCAGGGATGCAAGGATGGTTTAACATTCGGAAATCAATCAACATAATCCAGCATATCAACAAAAGGAAAGATAAAAACCATATGATCATATCAATAGATGCAGAGAAAGCATTTGACAAGATCCAACATCCTTTCATGATGAAAACCCTCGCCAAAATGGGGTTTGGAGGAACTTTCCTCAAGATAGTCGAAGCCATCTATCACAAGCCTACGGCAAGCATTATCCTCAACGGGGAAAAACTAAGGGCCTTTCCTCTGAGATCAGGCACAAGACAAGGATGCCCACTCTCACCACTCCTCTTCAATATAGTACTGGAAGTACTTGCGATAGCTATTAGACAAGAAAAAGAGATTAAGGGCATCCAGATAGGAAGGGAAGAAATCAAACTCTCACTATTTGCAGACGACATGATACTATATCTAGAGAAACCTAAAACCTCTACTAAGAAACTCTTAGAAACAATAGACTTATACAGTAAAGTCGCAGGCTACAAAATCAATACCCAAAAATCCATGGCCTTCATATATGCAAACAATGAGGCAGAGGAAAGGGACATGAAAAAAGCAATCCCATTCACAATCGTGCCCCAGAAAATCAGGTACCTCGGAATCAGCTTAACCAAGGAAGTAAAAGACCTTTACAAAGAAAACTACATAACGCTACTCCATGAACTCAAAGAGGACATGAGGAAATGGAAACATATACCCTGCTCGTGGATAGGGAGAATCAATGTTGTCAAAATGGCAATACTCCCTAAAGCATTATACAGATTCAATGCGATCCCTATAAATATACCCATGACATTCTTCAAAGAAATGGATCAAGCAATCCTAAAATTCATATGGAATAACAAACGTCCAAGGATAGCTAAAACAATTCTTGGGAAAAAGATGATGGGAGGCATCACCATCCCCAACCTCAAACTTTACTACAAAGCAGTAACAATTAAAACAGCATGGTACTGGAACAAAGGCAGAGCCATAGACCAATGGAACAGGGTGGAATATCCCTACACACACCCCCAAATGTATGACCATCTAATCTTTGATAAGGGAGCAAGAGAAGTGAAGTGGAGCAAGGAAAGCCTCTTTAACAAATGGTGCTGGCACAACTGGACAACCACATGCAAAAAAATGGGTTTAGACCTTGACCTGACACCATGCACAAAAGTCAGATCAAAATGGATTAAAGACCTCAACATTAGACCACAAACCATAAGGTACATTGAAGACAAGGTCGGCGAAACCCTCCACGATATTGAAGATAAGGGTATCTTCAAAGGTGACACGGAACTAAGCAATCTAGTAAAAACAGAGATCAACAAATGGGACTACATTAAACTAAAAAGCTTCTGCACCGCAAGAGATACAGTGACCAGAATACAAAGACTATCCACAGAATGGGAAAGGATATTTACACAATACCCATCAGATAAGGGGTTGATATCAATGGTATATAAAGCACTGGTTGAGCTCTACAAGAAGAAAACATCCAACCCCATCAAAAAATGGGGCAAAGAAATGAACAGAAACTTTACCAAGGAAGAAATACGAATGGCCAAAAGGCACATGAAAAAGTGTTCTACATCACTAATCATCAGAGAGATGCAGATCAAAACAACCATGAGATACCACCTCACACCACAGAGACTAGCACACATCCAAAAGAACAAAAGCAACCGCTGTTGGAGAGGATGTGGGGAGAAAGGGACCCTTCTTCACTGCTGGTGGGAATGCCGACTGGTTCAGCCCTTCTGGAAAACAATTTGGACGACTCTCAAAAAATTAGATATTGAATTCCCATTTGACCCAGCAATACCACTGCTGGGAATATATCCCAGAGAGGCAAAAAAGTACAATCGAAACAACATCTGCACATGTATGTTCATCGCAGCACTGTTTACAATAGCCAGAATCTGGAAAAAACCCGAATGCCCCAGAACGGATGACTGGTTGAGGAAACTTTGGTACATCTATACAATGGAATACTATGCAGCTGTTAGAAAAAAGGAGGTCAAGAATTTTGTAGTTAAGTGGATGGGCATGAAAAGTTTCATGCTGAGTGAAATGAGTCAGATAGAGAGAGACAGACATAGAAAGATTGCACTCATCTATGGTATATAGAATAACAGAGTGGGAGACTAACACCCAAGAACTGTAGAAATAAGTACCAGGAGGTTGACTCCATGGCTTCGAGGCTGGCCTCACGTTCCGGGGAAAGGTCAACTCAGAGAAGCGATCACCAACTACATTGTAGTCGAAGGCCATGTGGGGGAAGAGAGTTGCGGGCTGAATGAGGGCTAGAGACTGAGCACAGCGGCCACTCAACACCTTTATTGCAAACCACAACAGCTAATTAGAGAGAGAAAACAGAAGGGAATGCCTTGCCACAGTGGCAGGGTGGGGTGGGGGGGAGATGGGATTGGGGAGGGTGGGAGGGACACTGGGTTTACGGGTGGTGGAAAATGGGCACTGGTGAAGGGATGGGTTCCCGAACTTTGTATGAGGGAAATATAAGCACAAAAGTGTATAAATCTGTAACTGTACCCTCACGGTGATTCCCTAATTAAAAATAAATAAATTTAAAAAAAAAATAAAAAAAAAATAAAATCAGGGCTGGAGCCATAGCATAGCAGTAGGGCATTTGTCTTGCACATAGCTGACCTGGGTTTGATTCCTCCATCCCTCTCGGAGAGCCTGGCAAGCTACTGAGAGTATCTCGCCCACATGGCAGAGCCTGGCAAGCTACCCGTGGTGTATTTAGTGTGCCAAAATCAGTAACAATAAGTCTCAAAATGGAGATGTTACTGGTGCCTGCTCAAGCAAATCGATGAGCAATGGAATGACAGTGACAGTGACAGTGATTTATAATCACAGGACTCCGTGCCAGGCTGTTTTCACTCAGGGCACCCCAGAGGGGACAGATGAGAACCCTCCCTGCCACAAGGGACCCAGCCCCGGCAGCCGACCTCCACTAACCAATGGCTGCCATGCTCTAGGCCGCTTTCCAGAACGCACAACACATTATACGACACTTCATATCTATTTTCCATCATTACCGCAACTTATTTGATGGAGTTCATATAGTAGTAAAATCATACATACATGCATACATACATACATACATACATACACACACATACATACATACATACATACATACGTACATACATACCTCTCGGAGAGTCCAGCAAGCTACCTAAGAGTATCCTGCCTGCAGGGGCAGAGCCTGGCAAGCTACCCATGGCATATCTGATATGCCAAAACCAGTAACGATAGGTTTCATTCCCCTTAACCTGAAAGAACCTCCAATCGTTGGGAAAGAAGAGTAAGAAAAGACTGATAAAATCTAAGGGCTGAGAGCTATAGAGACGTTACTGGTGCCTGCTCGAGTAAATCAATGAACAACGGACAACAGTGATACATTATCTTAAGATCATAAGCAGGTTTTCTTCTGTCCCAGGAACATTCATATCTTCCCAGATTGTTTTGCTAATTCCAGTTGATTTTTCAAATACCAGCTATATTTTAGGAGCTACGGCATCACTCTGCATGGCATGGTTCTCCAGCTATCTCCAAGAGTCCTTGGATTTCAAGGACCAAAACATTGTTATTGTGCTTTACACTAAGTAATAAATACAGTTTGATAAAATACATATCAGTATGATTTTAATAGGAACAGATCTATAAAGTATTTTGTGGTCATGTAAATTTAGAAAATTTAGAAAGTTCTAAAGAAATCACCTTAGCTGAAAATAGTTTTCTCAGATTAGGGAAAGCTTTCTATTGCAAATAAATAGCATGTGACCTCTGAGTTAAAGTGAATTTCCTCTAAAGTGTGAAGTCTCTCAGTGTCTATAGTGTGGTCTGTAAGATGATATCACTACTGCAGCAGAACAAAAACACAAAAATAACAAAAATGCAATCAGTTTTGGAATTTATCCCATACAATGTTTATTTCTGGGTAGCATGATTGGAAAATATAAACAAGCAGAAACAAATGTGGCAAATTGGGTTCTATCCCTGGCACCCCATCGAGTCCCCTTTGTCCTACCAGGAACTATCCCTGAGCACAGGAATGAGGCAATCATATTTATGTTTATTTATATCACTGTATCACTGCATCACTGTCATCCCATTGCTCATCGATTTGCTCGAGCGGGCACCAGTAATGTCTCCATTGGGAGACTTGTTGTTACTGTTTTTGGCATATCGAACACGCCACGGGTAGCTTGCCAGGCTGTACTGTGGGGGCAGGATACTCTCGGTTCAGTAGCTTCCTGGACTCTTGGAGAGGGGCAGAGGAATCGAACCTGGGTAGGCCACGTGCAAGGCAAAAGCCCTACCCATTGTGCTATCACTCCAGCCCATTTATTTACATAAATTTATAAATATATTTATATAATTTTAAAAGCAAAACACACAAACACGTTCCCTGAGGGGAGAGAGATGCCGTAACAGGCGGGCCTGTGCTCAGCAGGTGGGGGGCCCAGGCTTGATTCCCAGCACCACCTAATCCCACAGGTGCTTCTGAGCAGGACGTAGCCCCTGAGAATTGCTGGGTATGACTCCCAAGTCATCAAAGAACAAAGAGCTAATCCCCGAGTTTCTGATGTTTGCATTTTTCTTTTTCTCCATGGCCAGAAGGAATAGTTGCAATTATATATATATTTTTTTAAGAAATGGGCATTTACATCAGTTAGGGAATATGTAACTTGATATATAGAATGCATGTTAGTAATTATTCTTATCAAACTAACTCCATTTCTGGGTGGCTGGGGAGATAGTATGGAAGGGAACAGCACTTGCCTACAAGCACGTCACCTAGACTTGATCCTCAGCACCCTGTAAATTCCCTTTATTCCCATCGGGAGTGATCTCTGAGCATAGAGTCAAGAGCACAACTGGGTGAGGCCCAAAACTATGATTTGGTTTTAAGTTAGACACGAACAGAGATATATTAAGTCTACTGGGTCACATGGGCATCATTCAGTCCAATGTTCTATTCTGGTAACCAGAGGAAGCAGTACAGTATATGGGGACAAACACAGATGGTAACTGTATTTTTGGTGACAATTTCTTTAAACAAGTGCATCAGACACAAAGTGAAAAGCTTATTGTCCTTCCTTTTCTTCAACCCTGCAAGTCAATATTTTATTTTGCTGTGTTTCTGTTTCTATTGTACCAATAACCCTGAGGCTCTTGGTATTTATTTAATTGCTCACAGAGATCTTTTTCCCCAAGACTTTTCATCTCTTTATCAAAAAAAAGTGAAAAAAAACAAAAACAAAAATAAAAAACCTTTATTTTGAGGGAATTAATTTGATTTTAGAAAGCTGGTGAGTGCTATTTCCAGCCAGGTATAGTGCCTGAGTCTCTGACAGAGGGGTAGAACAGTTTAGCCAAATACCACTGGGCATATAACAGGACTGCAGTAATTTTACCTGCAGGTTTGGGACCTCGTTCTAACACCTGTGTCAGAAGGTGTAAATTTTAGAGAAATCCCTTAAGAACTTTGAACCTCAGATTTTACCATCGTGAACTCGAGAAATGGCATTAACTCCTGGCTCCTCACAGAGTTTATGGACGGAAACTGAGCTGGAGTGAATGTTTCTGCTTCTGTACCAGGACCTTGGCCAGTGGGGGCGTGTGAAACACTCAGTTTGGGACCCAAGGAGATAAGTCCCATGAAATAGGTGTGTGCTAAAAATGCTTCAGTGACGCACAAACATGTTGAATTTGCAATTCCGCAGTTCTTGAAATGTGAACAGCCCCCATCAGACCCACCGTGTCTGTACAGAGAATGGCATCTCCAGCTGCAGATGAGCCTTCGTTTATTCCCACTTAATGTCTGTTGGTCTAGGTGGCCCTGACAGGGAAGCATAAGCATTCCTTCTCATAGGAGATATGGAATCCATAACCATTCTTTCCAGTAGAGCAATCTTAATAGATATGAATGTTTTTGTAAAACATTCTTCAGGAGATGTATGGGGGAGGTTATCTCAAAGTACACAGCAATGATGATAAATATTTATTAGATTGACTGGGAAGAAACTTTTTTTTTTCTTTTTTGCTTTTTTGGCCACACCTGCTGCTTCTTAGCAATTACCCCCCCCCCTTTTATTTTTTGCTTTTTGGGTCACGCCCGGCAATGCTCAGGGGTTACTCCTAGCTTTTCACTCAGGAATTACTGCTGGCGATGTTCAGGGGACTGTATAGGATGCTGGAAATTGGACCCAGGTCAGCTGCATGCAAGGCAAATGCCCTACCCACTGTGCTATCGCTCCAGCCCCATTAACATTTACTTTTGGATTTGTGCTCAGGGGTCACTGCTGGCAGGGCTCACAGGACCAATGGGATGCTGGGGATCAATGTAGAGTAGGCGGAGGACTAGGCAAATGCCTAAACCATTATACTGTCTCTCCAGAATTGGATCAGATTTTTGTTTCTGGTACGATCATTGTGAATATCTCAAAGTTTCTTCTTTTTTCACTTTTTATTGCAAGTTTTTCTCAAAGGTCTCTTAGGTTTCAATTCAATATGAACATTGCTGCTTTATTCTTTCTCAGGAGATGTGAAAGAATCTGTTGGACACATCAATTTTGTGCAGGGATTGATTATAACATCTCCAGATGCAGTATATCCACACATCACTCCACACCTCAACATTTTACAAAGTTCAGTACAGAAATTCTTCTAGATTTTCGATAATAAACAATAGTCAGTTATTTAAGATAATTTAAAATATATTTATTTGATAATTACTGTAAATGTGTTAGAATGAAATAATAAAAATATATTATATCCTACAAAATAGAATATGCAGGGGCATACTATAAATATGCCATATATAAAATGACATAAATATGCTTATGCATCTGTGCACATATTTACATCTATAGTTTTATTGAAAAAATCTGCTATAGATTCATAACATAAAGTTTGAAATAATTTGTCCTGATTTTTATTTTGATTTTGCAATAAAAACACAAAGCATGCATCCTGTAAATTTTTTTTGAATGTCAAGATAATAGAAGAGAGAACCCACTGATCTGATTTTCAAGTAAATCTTAAAGAGTGATTTTGTCAAAGTCCATAACCTATTTGCAGTTCACCTGAGTGATTTTAGTATTGTAAGAGTTTCTTAATGAGTTGGTTTCTTTCAGCAAGGCAGATCACATGCTCCTTGGCTACTTCTTACAGGGGGGAGGTTGTAGGGTAGTTCCCGCACTGGGAAGGAAGCCAGAAATCACTCCCATTGAGTCTTGGTCCATAGAGTCAGAAATCAAAGCTTGGCCAAGGAGGCTCTGATTTTCTCCCCTTTGCATCACTGGAGACACCCCAGCGGTGCTCAGGGATCCTGTGCTCCTGGGATAGAACTGAGGCTGCGGGAGTGCCTTATGAGCCTCCGTCTCCCCAGCTCCGGGATGTCATCATTGCACACTCAAAATCTCTGCAGCACTTTCTCAGTATCTTTCCTCTTTCCTCATTTCTTGAAAGTTAAATATTTAGGAACCAAAGAGTTTTATCTTTGCTCCCCACATATCTATTCCATCACTGACCTTATACCATCAGTGGACTTCTGAGCATCCCCAAGTTTATAGCACTTACATTTCTGATCTCTTCCCCAGCCACAGGAGGAAACCATTGTGGCAACAACAAATCCACACATTCACCTAATGGAGATGAAGACGTTCTGATGTGAGTTCTGGGTTCCTCAGTTTCCTCACCGAGTTTTCATTCATTTGGGACCTCACTCGGATCACAAAACATGTTTGTGACCTGGATCTATTCATCAGGGACAGGCAGACTAAAACTTTGACTGTATCACTGTATCACTGTCACCCAGTTGCTCATCGATGTGTTCCATCAGGCACTAGTAACGTCTCCACTGTGAGACTTGTCGTTACTGTTTTTGGCATATCGAATACACCACAGGTAGCTTACCAGGCTCTGCTGTGCAGGCGGGATTCTCAGTACCTTGCTGGGCTCTCCAAGATGGACCTGTATATAATACAATCATCATCATCATCATCATCATCATCATCATCATCATTATCCTGTTGATTGTCAAATTTCTTGAGCGGTCTCAGTAATGTCTCTATTTGCCCTAGCCCTGAGATTTTAGAGGCCTCTCTTTACTCATCCTTCCCAATGATGCCACATTGGAGGCTCTTTCAGGGACAAGGGAATGAGACCCAGCATTGTTACTGGTATATGAATACACCATGGGGAGTTTGCAAGGCTCTCCCATGTGTGCAGGAAACTCTCCGTAGCTAGCCAGGTTTTCCCAGAGGGAGAACTAGGCTACAAGATGTTGCTTCCAGGAGCTTGGTTTTAAATTTCTGGGTGTGGGCCATTGGTGTGAACGCCTAGCTACTGGAAAATGGGAAATCTGGGTGGAAGAGACTCAGTCCCAATCCAAGCAGGTTCTGGGTCCCACATACCTGGGTTCCTCTGCTGGTACCTTCATGCATGAGGCTTGTCCGAACCTGTGGAGAGGGGCCTTGAGCATGGCTGTGGCTAGGCTCTAAAGGTCTTTGGCCGCATGAGTGCTACTTTGGGCTTGGAGAGAAGCTGGAACCCATCCCCTCTGATGGACCCCGAGGAAGACAGCCAGGCACGCGGGCAAGACTCTCTTGTATTTAATAAAATATACTCTCTTGTATATAATACAATATAAACCCAAAAACCATTTCCAGAAAAGTATTAAGTTTGTTTCCATTTGTAGCTTTAGACTGCTATTCATAACTTTTTCCCTTACTACTATAAGACAGTGGTATTCTCACTTCAAAATTCCACTGAGAAGCTGCCAATGGAAGAAGTAACGCTGGTCCGGAGCAGGGCAGTTGGAGCCATACTCCTGGACATGCGTCCCGAAGAAGCACAAGTCCACGCCATCAGTCTCCTCAAAGGCAAAGAGAGCTTTGATTCGACACGAAAAGGATTCTGCCATCTCAACACTATCCACCAACTTTGACTGTAGGCTGCCTAAATTGCAATATTTTTTAAATACACTCTGCCAAATAATCAGAAGCGAAGTGCATGATTTGGGGAGAAAGCGATCTATCCTGCTCTTTTCCTTGATGGGAAAATATCTGTGAGTTGAGGTTATACAGTCCCAATTATTAAACTGTCCTTTGACAGCTTCCCAAACTCCTCTGCCAGTAAACAGTGACTTTCTGTCCTTATTGCTGAGATCGATCACAGAGTGAGCTCTGTTTCTCAATCATCATGGAATCCACCAGAGCCTTCTCAGCATTGTTCTTCCCCAGGACAAGCAAGAATCTGACCAATCCTCCAACTTCCATCCAATCCTGATCACCTCTGAAGTCAGTGGCCAAGTCTAACTGCCTACATCAAGTCCATTTGAGAAATACCTCTGGACTGTGGGTTCCTACCTAAAACATATCTTCAACATCGGGATAAAGAGGAGTGATAACAAAACAAAACAAAAATCCAAGCGATGTAAATGAAAACATACCAGCTGCCACCAAGACTTCACAGCTGAACAGTACCTTGTGTTTATTCCAAAACAGAGTTACAAACTTTACCCAAAGTTATAAAGTTTCCCCAATCTGCTCAGAGGCCTGTGCTTGAGTCCTTAGAGTCACTTCCCTCCTCTGTCCAGGCAGCTCTGCTGGAACCCACCTTGTTTTTTCTTGCTAATGGCTTTATTGTACACTCTTTCTGGCTATGAGAAGCTCCTAAGTGCCTGACCCTCTTGCTGATCCTGCCAGCTCCTTAGAGGGGCTGCACCTGCTTCTTGGGTTGTTAACAAATCCAGTTATATTTCTAAATTTATTGTGATGAATTTTAGTCTCTGGGCAGTTCATGCTGAGAATTCTGTAGGCTCACATCTCTGAGAAAAGATTCCAGTTACTTACAAAGTCGGTTCACCTCGTCCACTCCTGTTGCATGCTGAGAGGCTCTTACTCTACTCCTACCAGGTTTTACAAGCTTTCTCTTCCATCTTTGTCCTAGTGCACAGGGCCTTGGATTCAAATTTCCTTCTCTGGGATACTCAGTCATAAGGCATCATTTCCTCTTAACCTTGCTCAGACCAAAGCCTTCTATTACTAACATAATGACCTTTCAAGCATTCTCTAGCCTTTTCTTTTGCCCCCTTTCTCTATATTTTATCCTCAAATCATTTACAACTGCCTAACACAATCGCTTCAGAAGCAAATTTTTATGTTCCTGGATTGAAGATTCCAAACTCTCTACACTTCTTTGCCCTGGCATTGTTGTCTTTAATATTTATAGCTATACCAAATGTTCTACCATTTGTTCTTTATTATTATTTGGCAGTGCATCTTTGATGTTAGGGAGAAGAATTACTTATTCCTCTAACTTCAGATAGTCTCTCTGCCTATGTCCATGCACTTTCATTCTATCATCATCATCATCATCATCATCATCATCATCATCATCATCTTCATCATTCTAATGACATAATTTTTTGAATACTAGCCAAAAGATTCTTATATAAATAACTTTACATTCTTGTTGGAAGTTTTTTCTATGGGTAGGTGTTTAGAAGCATAATTTCCAGATCACAGTCCATTTACAATGTCCTAGCACTGACCGTTGTATATGAAATTGACCAACATTGCATTCCTCTATAGAATTCTAAGGCAGAACTCCATAAGCACGTTTTAGTCTTAATGAGAACTATAGAGGTTCCTTTAAATATTTTCGTATCTTTACTGTTCCATGAGTACTTTCATGAATTCCTCATGATTTAAGTATTTACCAATTTTCCCACATTTTATTTGACTGCACTTCTTGCTCAATGATTTTGAGTATCCTTTCATATAACTTATATATAAATTATTTTTAATGTGTCCTGAAAATACTTTCTTTAACTGGCACTTCTATTAATCTGAATGTGTGCTGCTTGGCATGCAGTTTTAAAAAGTCATGGTTTCCATGAACTGATCTGTTTAACTGAGGGTCTTCCAGTGGCACTCGGGGAGTCTTGGTTTCCCCTCAGTGATACTTAGCCAATCAGACTGGCGATTCAGTGATAAGGCCCAAACTGGTGACCTTGTTTGGACCCCACAGTGCCAGGGGTGTCCCGGGCTACACCCAGTGACACTCACGAAGCCTTGTAGTACCAGGGGTCAAAACCAGATAGCTATGCCCCTGTAATATCTCCTCTACTCCTATAATTTCTATTTTAATTGTTTTGCCTGTCGTATAGATTTCTTGTTATGTTTATACATTTTATCAGAACACTAGAAAAGTAAATTTTAGACATGCGATATGTATTATTCAGCTGAAAATCACATGTTTGAGTTACACAGTTACACATCCTTATTATTTTCCCAACGGATCATCATGGTTAACTCCATATCATGATTTATATATATGAGCCTTCAAAATATGAAATCCAATATTCATCATTGCTTTTATAAAAATCCCTATGCATATTAATGTGCTTTTGGAGGTTATCATTCTTTTGGGATATATTTCTTTAATTATCATTGAATTATACAAAATGTCTAAGAGTGTTAGAAAAAAACCTCTTCCTTCTGTTTCCCTGACCACAATTTTTTTTTTGTTGACAAGATTGGATAGAGGGTGATTTTGGCCATAACTGGTATTGCTCAAGGCTTACCCTTGGGCTATTGTTCAGGGGTCACTCTTGTCTGTAGGCAGGGGATCACAGGAACTACCAAAATTGACAAGCATTTAACCAGATGCAAGGAAAGTGCCTTACTACTCCCTACACTATCTAACCACCAATTCCTTCCTATCCCTGTCTGGTCTTTGAACACCATGCCATTCCTCAAACATAACTGATGCTATCATCACTCTATTCATTGTATAAAGAATGGTTTAACTTTACTCAGTGAAATTAGCACACTGCGTTTACTGCCTCCAAAATGAGGTCAGCCACCAATCCTCCTTTCAATAAAGTACATCTAAGGTACACAATCATTGTTCTCTTACTGTATCGAAATTTATTACTATAACACAATGAACACTACTTAAAAGCAAATCAATCCCTTTCATTATGTAAAACAGCTATTATGGATGAAAGAGCTTTTAAGCTCTCCCACAGTAAAATTTTTGTTAATTTAGAAAAAACAACAACAATAATTTTCTGCCTCTTTCTTTTAGTCAGAACACAAAAAGGAAATTGTGCCAAAAATGTTCCAAATCGCCAGACATCTTCTCCACTCACTTTTCTTCTAATTCTTTACATGTGTTTAGAAAGACATAAATAAAACTAGAGGCAAACACTTCAGAGTGTCTCTAGTTTCTGTGCTGGCTGGCAGGGAGTATTCATGAGGTGCCACCTGCTCTTCCCCAAGGTGACCTCTGCTGTAATCTCCAGACAGGGGCTTCCTTCCTCTTCCATCTAAGGTGCGGCCTGCCAGGCATTCAAGTTCCAATTTGTCCTCAACATAAGAACCTTCAATCTTATATATGAACTTGGCCTCACTCCCTACTTGTCTCGATAATTCTTGCAATTCCATTTTACCTATTGCCTTTATTAGTTGAAAGAGTCACGCTCAAAGTTTCTCAATGAATTGTGTTCTATTTTTTAACAATAACTTGTTTTCTTCTTAAGGGTTCTTGGTTTACGTTGACAATGTCATGGTGATCTTATGCCCTCTTCTCAATTTTTATGATCTGATGTTGAGTTTTCTCATGTTAATCATAAGAGCTCAATCAATAGTCCCTCTTGGTGACCCTCCTTTCATGATTTTTTATCCTTCTTTCTTTCCACTGGCCCTTTCACGATTCTAGACCTCACTGTGCCAGAACGTTGCAGTAATTTTCATGCTTCCCTTCTTGGTTCCACTAATTGTTTCCGAATTAACTTTTAAAGCATCTTGCCAAGGCCCTTCCAAGAGAAAATAATTCTTTCTCCATAAATATTCATCGACTGGTCCAATGTCCACTGATTCTCCATTACCGATGGCATTAACAAAAAGTATTCCAAGATGGCAATCACAACAACTGCAAAGTTGGAATTCATATATGGTGTGTTATAGTTTTTTCTTAAAGATTTCTCTATTTCCAGGCACAATCCTGAGTATCCTCACTATCCGCTGGTGTGTCTACAATTTACCATGTGTGCGAAAGCTGTTTTATTTTTTTTTAATTCAAAGTCAGCACACATATTTTAAGTGGAAACACACAAATAATTTCCCATAGTTTACTAATTGCTCAAATCTTCCATGTTTACAAATTTCTTTTATATAACTATTATCATCTCTTTATCCTTCGTTTTATTAATTTAACATTTGTTTACAATAGAATTTCATGGGTAGAACTTACACGTCTTTAAGATTTACTGCACTAAAACAATGCCAAACTGAAAAATTCAAATTCATTCCTCCCAGCACTACCCCTACCTGCCTTGTTAGGGGTGAAGTAAAACATCATCATTTCACCACGTCCAGTTTTTTATTTTGTTTCAAGTTAATTTCCTTTTGTTATTTTATTCATATTCCACATGTGAGTGAAACCATCTGGCAATTGTCTTTCATTTCCTTTCTTTCCTCACTTTGGATAAACATATTAGGCCCTATTCACTTTATCCCTGAAGTTACAGTTTCATTTTCACAAATGGCAGAGTAATATTCCAGTGAGTAGATTGAGACCACAGCTTTTTTGCCCACTAGTTTGTGACGGGCATTTAGGTTGATTTCATGTTTTGACTATAAATACTGCTGCCATGATTATAGGGTACAAATATCTTTTCAAATTAGTGTTTTTCTATCCTCCAGTCATTCATCACATATCACATTTATCTCTTTGTATTGTGGTTGTCTGTCTATGTAATATTTTTCTAATTAATCATAAAATATATGTTTGTTGTCCTCATTCTTTAGTCTTTTTTCAATTTGTAGCAGAATTTGTTTTAAAATTCTATTGCAGCATGACATAACAGAAAGAACACCGAGCAGAACATTTGCAAGGATCCTTTGATATAAAAATAATAACTATTAGAAATTTTAACTAATGCCTTTCAAAACTAGTTGCTTGAGAATAAGCATCCACATACTTTGTTCCATCATACTTTCTGTGCCTGTCTCTGCCTGGACTTGATTGCTATACTGGAATTCATTTGTGCGCCATTTCTAATTGGAAAATCATACAAGATTCTTTCTAGGGAGCATTAGATAGTACCTACTGCCTTTAATGTCAAGATTATTCTGTTAAATGCCTCATTTCACAAACTAGGAGAAAATATGACTTACAAACTCAAGAAAAATGCAATAAATCCCAGATTTCCCGTTCTAACACTGTCTACCTTTTCATTTGTCCCTATTCTTGTCTTTAGAGTTAAGATACTTCTGTCTGGTGCTGTTTTTCTTTATATGCCTTTTGTTATCTGCATCTCATATTTGAGGACATCTCTGTTCATCACTTTCATTTTTTGATGGAAATGGTTGATTTATTTTTTTTCTTGTTAAGTTTTCCCAGACTTTATATATATATATATATATATATATATATATATATATATATATATATATCTTAGATATTAACCGTTTGTTACATGAGTGGTGAGCAAATATTTCCCTCCAGTATTTGGGGTGTTTTTCTCCTATTCTGATGATTATTTATAGTGCAGTATAAAAGCTTCTTAGTTTGAAGTAGTCCCATCACTCACTATTAGAGATATGAAAATCAAAACAACAATGAGATATCATATCACACTGGTGAGACTAGCTTACATTGCAAAAACTGAAAACCAGTGTTAGTGGGGATGCAGGGAAAAAATAACTCTTTAGTAGCTGATGGTGGGAATATACACTTGTCCAGCCTTTGGGGAGTACTATATAGATACTTCTCAAAAAAAATTTTCCGATAAAATATAGGAACTCTATATCTTTGCATTTACCCCAAGGGTCCAAAAACTCTCTTCATAAAGGCATTTTCTCTCTTATGTTCATTGCAGCATTATTCAACTATTCAACTGATCAAATATGAAAAGAACCCAAGGGTCCAAGAACAGAAACTAGAAAAATTAATGGTGGTTTATGTAAAGAATGGAATACAACCTACACAAAGGGAAAAAATACACACACACATACATATATATTTTGATAGATAGATAATCACGTGATTTGTAGCTACATCAATGGATCTTGAAAGTACCATGCTGAGTACAGTTCTTTAGAAGGACAGGGATATATACAGAATAATCTCTCTCATATGTGGTGTATTTGGTACCAGTAGAGGGAACAAATACTCGAAACAGCAGAAACAGTGAACTGATACTTAAGAGGAAGCATCTCACTGAAGGGTGATGGGGTACAGAACCGGGTATGGGTGACACTGGGACTCAATGGAAGAAAACTGACGTTCATGCAGTGTGTGGTGTGGGAATAGTTTTTGCTTATACCCTGCAGTTAATATTATAAATCACAATACCTAAAAAATTTAAATAAATAAACAACAGTGTTTTATAAACAACCAGCAGCAACAAAACTGATGGAAAGGTCGATATGTCAGTGAGTCAGCTGGCCCAGCAGCATTCAGTCAGTCCCTGAAGACACAATCAACTGGTACTTATGTCAACAATGCAGGCACCCACAAAAACGGAACCAGACATATGGTCCAAACCTCACATGCCATTGTAAACCTTTGCTTGAATTCTGGAGGTGCCCTAATTTTTTGTATTTCAGTGTCTCAAAATGCTGCTCTTAGTTACTATTTTAATTTCACTATGGAGTTTCAGGCTCTGTGATGCTACTTCAATATTATCTAGCAGAATTATGATGTTATTAGACCTCTGCCTGTCTGAATCCTTTCATGCAATGGAACAGACACGCCCAATGCTTGATTTTCAAGCTCCAGTAACTCATCATATTCATTACTATCCCTATCTAGTTGGAATTCCTATTCCCTTTTTGTGTTATCATTGTTACAACATATTGGATCACATCAATTGTGCCACATTTATTTTAAATTTGGAAATTTCTTTATTTATCCCTCTTTGTGGTACAAGTGATAAAACCCACAGCTTCCTCGGTTATGTTTTTGACTCATCTGTGCCATACATTTTTCAAACCCTAAGATAAGACAGACAACATTCGTTGAAACCTGACCACTAAGAAAGTTGAAAAATGTGCAGAAAATTCTAACATTGGTTTATTAGTGATATACATTCACAATGAGTTATTTAAAAATGTCCTGTCTATAATTTTTATGTTTCATCTTAATTAATGCCACATAAAATCTATTTTGAAGTATAGTACAAATACAGTAAAGTCTACAAATATTAGATTAATAAAAATCACCCAGTTAGATAAGAAGAAATAATCTTCATATCAGCCCTTATGTTAATCACTTTTGCTCACAACTCAGTATTCCAAGTTGCCATCACATTTACAACTATGTCTCTAGTTAGTTTTGCAGATATTAGAATTTATATCGTTCATCTTCTAGTTTCTGCCACTTTAGATTCAACTTCAGAGATGCTTCTTTATGACTGATCATTTATTTTTATCATTTATCTAGATTGCTTATTTCATACTTCATGTTTGGAAATTTAGGATACACTAAAAATGTTAACAATTACAAATGATAGTTATAGTTTCTGCCCTGAACATTATAAAAGATACTACACACACAGATATCCTTTCTCTGCTGGTCATGACTAAAACTATAAAGGATACAATGATCAGTTTTCATTTATGACACCATTATTTTTAAAGTTCTTGGTTATTTAAATTAGGAATAGATTCCTTCTTGCTTGACAAAACTTAAGAATTTGAAAAATTCCTAAAGATAAGCTAATACAATCTAATCTTCTTTTTTTATATGACCCTCTGTGCACTAAGTCAGCTTAAAAAGTACTGGATGCCTTAGTTTCACCATATCACAACTTCTGTCTCTTTTTTCTGCCCTCTATGATCTAAGCCTCTCCTGAATTCTTTGAATTCAAACAAACCCTTTGTTTGAATGCATTGATGTTGCCATTCTGTACCAATTAATGATACATGACCTTAGGAAAATCTAGCAGCTTAAAGAATGTCAGTTCAGGGTGTGGTGGTGTATTTATTTAGTAACAAACAGGCCCTTGCCAGCACTATGCTTTTAGCTGGAGCCTGGGTGTTATTCCCCATGCTCTGTAATTCTTATTGTACAGTGGCTTCAGAACTGCTACAACTCCAAAGAGTGACCTTCAGGGTACCGCAGAAGCAGGCATGCAGCACCAGGGTGGTAAGGATGTGAATCGACAACAATGCTGCATGGAACCATCATCACAACCTCATTGCAGTTGAGGGAAGGGGAGATTCATAGATCAATTAGAAATTAGAAGGGCGTCACCATATTTCTCTTCTCACAAAGTCGATGACTACAGTCCTGTTAAAATGGATAGTTCCCTAACACTTTCTATTTTGTTTGTGGCTTGCTTTGTTGTTTGGTCTTTGAGCTAGAATTATATCTCCCCCCCCCTCCTTTTCTTTCCAATTTTGTCTCATCTCAGCAGGAATGTCAGTCGTCTAAGAGTTCACTTGAATGCATTTTGTACAAATATCAGAACAACTTTAATTGAGGGCCTTCAGATGATAAATTAGTGATTGTTCCAGATTTCTGCAGTTGACAGAACTGAAATTTGTCTCACCTGGTTGGGGGGCGCATACAATATTATACCTACACTCGTGAGCTACCCAAGAAAATTTATGTCCTGAAAAGCACTTCTGCCAATGAAGTTGTACATTTTGAGCTTCTGATCCCAGATGGGCTAAAATAATGAGTATGGTAATGTGTGTACTTGTCTCTAGACTCAAACATTTTGAATGAAGCACCAGTGGCAAACCATTCCAACTCTGCTCAAATTCCAGATGGTGGATTGCTTCTAGTTCCAATAGTTCCAGGATTAGAACTGCCATGCCTCAGATATTGGAACCGAACACATACCTTCTAAGCTGTCATTTAAAGAAGGCTCATGTTATCTCTCAAACTATTATGATTTCAGTATCATAAGCAATGTCAGGATATAGGCATGAGATTCAAATCAATTCTTTTATTCTCCTAGAAAAGCAGGACTGAACTTTTCTACCCAACCCGATGAAAGAGACTTGAAGTGAAAAAAAAAAATGTAAAGCTTCAAATAGCTACTTTCCTTTACAGGTACAAGTGTATTTTGTTTGTAGACTTTGGAGAGATTTCCTAATGACTGAGTATATTATGTGTGACTTTCTATTGATTTTATCCAACAAATATCAGTGTATTCTTATTCCCAGCTATGTAAAAATTTTTATAGAAACAGCAGTGTTAATCGCAATTGTTGAACAAACATATTTGTTAGTTATATCCAGGTGCTTCTCTAATGCACATTGAATTTATGATTTAAAAAGTCAGTAACCCTAAAAACATGTTAGTAGTGTCTTGTTACACAAAAGAAATATTGAAAGAATGCTATAATTACAAAAATATAAAATATTGAAGTTGGAGTGGAGTGGAAATCAATCCCAAACTTCCAACAGAGTTTGCCACTTGTTTTGCAATTACCGTAAGTGCTTTCTCACCACCGAGAGGGATAAAATAGGCCCCTGTTGGTGCCACTTGTGTGTTGCTTGCTGCTATTTCATCCAAGCTGCTTCTGTAAATAACTGCTCAGGAACCTGAAATATCTATTTCAAAAGTTCTCTTTAAAGAAAAATATCCATTTGTGTTTCCTTCATAGAACTTGGTATTCCAACTTCCAAACATGTGCCAATGTTGGACTTGCCCTGCTGAATTTTTACAAATCTAGAGGTGCAGATATTAGGGCTCATTCTTGTTTTTAATCATGGCAATACCTTGTTTTCAGTTGATTCATAGACACAAATGCAAAGAAAAACAGGCTGGTGATAAATAAAAGTTCCTCATACTTGGAATAGATGAATAAGAAACTGCCTGCGATTTTATTTTTACCATTTCTGATCTTATAGAGGGGCTCCTTATATTTTTAAAAATAATATATACGCATACATGTATATATATATATATATCATCATCAATGCTGTTGGATAGTATTTTGCAGAATAGTACCATAAATTAGAAGTAGAATTAATTCTATACCATTCTTAAAGGATACATCCCTATAAAAATCATGGATGAACAAACATGTTTGGAAATCTGCATTGTTCTGTAATCCTCCATCTGAACCTGACTTCTGTGTTATTTGAACAGGTCACATCATGATCTTGCAGCCAGAACACAGCAAGTTGGAATCTGTGTTCCGCTGAAGAGGCTTTCAGCTCTAGTGCTCAAGGATTTTCTGCTTTTTCTGTGTTAACAAAGAGCTTCACTCACAGATTGGTCTTTGGAGCACAATTCTCACTTACCTCTTGCCCCACAGTTCCTGTTGTTATAGTCTCTATTGCTCTCCTCCACCAGGTCCCATCTCCTACAGAGCTGTCCTGCTAGGAACCTCAGTGGCTTATTTCACTACACTCTCTACCATCAGTTACAGTAGATGTGTCTGCTAATATCTACCTACAATAATCCGATTGTATCCCACTCCGGTCCTCCGAGCATAAATCCTACTAGTCCTTCCAATGTAGCCCTTACTCCCACCTTAATTGTTTCCCCTTCCTATCTTAATTGTTACCCCTTCAACCTACTATTTATTCCACTCTTTTATTTACTTCTTCTGTTCTTCAAAATAGAAATACATTTTTTTCTCTTTCCTACTGTTGCTGAAGAACATTGTCTCTTACTGAGCAACTTGTAACAATTATAGGCTATAAATATTATTTCTTATCTCTAATTTGAGTATCACAAAATACTTATAAACTGGATCTGGAGCTACAGAACTGTGGGTAGTTTGTTTGTACTGCAAGCAGCCAGCCTGGGTTCCGTCCCCGCCATCTCAAATGGTCCCACAATACCACCAGAAGTAATTCCTGAGTTCAGAGCCAGGAATAACCCCTGAGCATTGCCAAGGGTGACCAACAATGCCAAAAAAAGACCTTATAAACTTTGTCTCCTCAAAATGAATTGGATGGTCCTCGAAAGTTATAGTGATACCATCTGTGTATGTAGGATGAGTTTGGTTGGGTGTATCATATCATGCATATAAATTCTATTTAAATTCATTTTTGGCTCCCATCAGTTTCTGCTTAACTACTGGCTCTGTGCTCAGGGACACTCCTAATGGGTTCCAGGGTACCAAATGTGATGGTGGAGATCATACCTGGGCCAGCTGCATGCAAGGCAAGGAGCAAAGCCATTTGTAATCTTCGGCCCTGGTATCAGATCCTGGAACTTCTGTATGCATGTGTAAAGTCACACAGACAAAGACACACACACACACATATATGCATATATATATATATTTATGCTTATATATGTATGGGCAAGAGCAATAGCACAGCAGGTAGAGCGTTTGCCTTGCCTTGCATGCAGCTGACCTGGGTTTGATTCCTCCGTCCCTCTCATAGAGCCCAGCAAGCTACTGAGAGTATCTCACCCACATGGCAGAGCCTGTCCTGGCAAGCTACCTGTGGTATATTTGATATGCCAAAAACAGTAACAACATGTCTTACAATGTAGACGTTACTGGTGCCCATTTGAGCAAATGATGAACAACGGGATGACAGTGATACAGTGATATCGATGAAAAATGGAATGGCAGTGATATAGTGATATGTGTAGATATATAGAGAGAGAGCAAATGAGCAATCGAGAGAGGGAGAAAGAGAGGGGGGGGAGTGTAGCATTAAAAGAGGCTATAGTTAAATAATGAGTAAAACAATGACATTCGTATTCCATGATTGGGGCCCCAAGATAAGCGTGAGCATGGCTCCACCATTCTATATCTATATGCTTCTTCCTACACGATTTCACCATTTGTCCCACGATATGATATCCTAGCCCATGTTTCTTACTATAGCAACATAAGTTATTATAAACAAACGCATCCTCTCGGTTCTGTCTGTGTCTGCCCCTCCCCTACCACTAGCAATCAGTCAACAATTTCTCCATCTCTTCGTGTATTTTGAACTGACATTCATAATCCTTTGTCAGTATTGCCTGTGATTTCATCTCTGACAAATGCTCTGCTTATACCATATATTCCAGTTGAGGATAACAATAGAAAAATCATGTTGATTCAATGGTAAGTTAGCATATAGATAAAAGCCACGTCATTGCATAAACAGGCTGAAAGTATTTGGAGACGAATCCATGGGGGTTATGTCCCAGAGCAATATGGAAGATTATATTCTTATCAAGCCCTGTTGACAGCGAGTGGGAAAGGAATGGTCTCTGCCTGTTGGGGAGAAGGACGTCACGGGATCTTGTGCCACACCAGGCAGGACATACTGATCTCAGCTCTGCTGTTGAGAAGGAAGCATTCCTGCTAGTCTCCAGGAGATTCCTAAACAGGATAGTGGAATTCCCCTTCCAGCAAACACTCCCCACCAAAAGGAGCTTCATTATTTTGTGAGAGTTTAGAGGAAGGTTGTTATTTGTGGATAATTGTCAAGAAGCAGGACTTTGGATAAGAGAAGCAGTAGATTTTTTGGCTTTATACATACTATCATTGAAATGACTTTACAATTTGCTCTCAAGACCTCTAAATTCTCATCTACAGAAATTGCTACTTATTGTGATTTAAACAAAAGTATAATTTAAAACGTTACTGAAACCCACTAGAGCAAAAAAATGATCAATGGGATGACAAGTGATACAAATGATAATTTTAAAAATGTTTTGGAATTTGCTGTACATACATAGCTAACTTGTGACCTGCATTTCCCTTTCAAACCCAGTGAATTCAAAGCAGATGTGCAGTGAACAGTTTTATTCTCCTCTACATTATGAGGGATTCAACTTGTCCTTTTATTTAAAGTGACCTCTGATAGGCATACTATAATGTATTCTGTCCAGTTTATATCCTACTAAATGCATGCTATTCATACTGTACTGGGTGAAAAAAAATCTTCTTTGCATGTAGAGGGTCCCAGGTTCAATCCCTGGCACTATGCATTCCCCTGAGCAAGGTCAGAAGTGACTCCTGAGCACACAGACACAAACGGTTATTGGGAATCACATGCCCTGCCTCCGCAAAACATACAAAGGAGCACAACATAATAAAGTACAATGTACAACCCAAAACACATCATTTGTGTCTGAGAAATTCATTATAAAATTTCTTTTTTAAATAGTAATTCATTATAAATTTAATTAATTTATAAGTCCTCATAAATTAACTTGAAATTCACTATAAAATATATTTTGAATTATACAATTATACAGAAGAACAGTACATTGAGCAGGACATTTGCCTTGCATGCGGCTGGCCTCGATTAGATCCCCAGACACCATATGGTCTCCTGATCCCACCAGGAGTGTTCTCTGAGCTCAGAGCCAGGAGTAAGCTTTGAGAACTGTCAGGTGTGCCTCCCCAAATAAACAAAAAATTCCACATAAATAAATAGCAAGAACAAATACACAAAAATCTCCCATCAATATTTTATGTGATGTTACCTAGCACTTTTCTCTATGCAAATTTTGGATACTCATCAAAAATACTAGTAAAACTCTCTGCTCTCTGTTATTCACATAACAAGAAAATCAAGTCTATTTTCTATAGCATATTAATTCTTTTGAAAATAATCTTAATATTTTCCAAGTGAATTACATATTAATTTCATATTAATATCTTAATGCTTTTAATCATTTCTATCTAAAAATTAAAATAATTTACCAAACCAAGTTGAAAAGTTGTTCAATAAACGTCTTTAACACCTTTTGCAAGATCTTAGCATTATACATATTTTTTGAAACATCTTCATGCTACTAGATTTTATGATATCAGATAACTTCTTCACTTTTGCTCAGAAATAGTCTTATCAGTTACATATGAAATGTGTGTTTTTCACGTTCATTTCCTCCATATAATAGGGGTTTTAGAACTATATTCACCATGCCATAGTTCCTAGAGCAATTAGTTATATATTTTTACTTTAATCATTAGTTGAAACATCATTTTAAGCTTATTTTTTCTATCAAACACTAGTTAGGAGCTAATGAAAAACTTCTGAATAAATTTTTAAAAGATATATTTTTCAGGATTTAGCAGAGAAAAAGGAAAAGATATATACCATAAGCAGAGAAAAATGAATTTTTTAAAAAGGAAGGAAGCAAGAAATCAAGGAATAAAGAAAAGGGGTGAGGGGTGGAGGAAGAAAGGGAGGGAGGAGGGTGGGAAGAAAGGGAGGAAGGGAGAAAGGAAGGATGGAAGGAAGGAAGGAAGGAAGGGAGGAAGGAAGGAAGGAAGGAAGGAAGGAAGGAAGGAAGGAAGGAAGGAAGGAAGGAAGGAAGGAAGGAAGGAAGGAAGGAAGGAAGGAAGGAAGGAAGGAAGAGAGAGACGGAGGGAGATGATTCAGTAACAATAAAGTCTCTGATATTGAACACATTTCAATATTTACTCTGCATTAATAACAGTTTAAGATGTAACTAATGAACTCAATGCCAAGTTTCATGCAAATAGACTTATGTATACTCGTGAGATGAGCTGGGAACTAGTAATTTAAAGTTCAGAAATGTCATGCAACATACAAATAAGTGCACTACCCACCAAGTCTGCGGGATTTAAGACACAATGCTCGGAAAGGTCAGTTTCTAGTTTGAAAGGAGCGTGTCCTCAGGACCCAACAGCTTCCTGGAAGCCCGCTGTGAGTGATGCCCAGGGGACTGGCCTCCTCTTAGGGGCCGTTGGGAAGAGCCCTTGGGAAGAGCCTCTGGTGACCGCCAGGAGCAGCGGCTGACTGTGCAATCTGTCTGACTGTGCAATCTGTCTGACTGTGCAATCTGTCTGACCTCCAAGGGCCCCAGGAACGCAAGGCCGAGACGCCAACCCCTGCCGGTGCAGACCGGATGGCCACCTTGACATCCTCGTGCTCCGTCCTCGGCAAAGATGCAAAGATTGATGTTGGAAAGGAAGTCATCTGATGAGATCACCGCGTCTATTCCCCAAAGGTCAGAGCGGAAGGAGCGCTTGGAAGACACCTCGCTCCCGAATCTCTGACGGAGCTTCTGGGCTGCCGGGATGCCTCTAATTAGGGTGACAGAACAAGTTCCAAACAGATTTGTTTGCTACATTCCTCCCAAGCCATGGCAGAACATACGGAGATTCAAAGGAATTCCAAAGGCGAACATCTCAATTAGGGAAGATGAATACCTGATTCCGAGACAGATAATAAGTTTTCAATTGATAAGCAAGGAGCTGGAACATTCATTTTTTCCCCTGGTACTAGTGTTTGGAAAGTGCTAAATAGTACCATCATTTATTTTATGTATATAGCAACCCGTAATAATCGTGTTAAAGATGCTATTTATTAAGCTGTGTTGTACCTTTGATACCCCTCCCTTCCTTTATCACAATTTCTAATTTTTCAATTGCCAGGAAATTTCTCAATTTGAGTCTTGGCATCATATTAAAGTTGAACGGTTTTCTGCATAACAATATTTTTGAAAATTAATTAAGCATTGAGATAATGATCCTCCTTGGGATTCTCACTCGCTTAGAAACAGTGTGAACTATTTTTTTCCCCAATTGAGCAGTGGTTTTCGCAGAACAATGAGAGCGATGGTTCAGTGTGGGCGGCCTTTGTTTTCAAAGCGCTGTCTTCTCTTGTGAAATTAAATTAAGCAAGCCCTGTTCAATATTAATGCGATTTCCCATTTCTTAATAGGCGCATATACATGCTAGGGTAGGAAATGTCTAGTTGGTCAATGGGTCTGCTATAAATAAATCTATGTTACTTGTTTTGTTGTTTGTTTGTTTTTTTGATGTATCAGGACCATATCTGGGGGTGCTCATGACTTACCCTTCCTGCCTCTTGGTTCAGGGCTCATTTCTAGCAGTGCTCTGGGACTTACAAGCTGGACACGGGGTGGACAGGATAGGCGAAGCCCAAGGCCAGCCCTTATCTCCTGTCCTCAGCACATTTCTGAAACCACCAGTAGTTTTAGGAATGGGGACTAGGAGCTATATGCATCTTCCCCCCACCTCAACAAGGATTTTCTTTATCATTCTGAAACATCAATCTTTCTCAAAGTAGGGTAGCCAGAGAAATCCTTGGACTCCCAAGGAGTGAAAAAAATGGACGAGTGGTGAGGGTTAGAAAGTCTTGGATTGTGCCTCCTGTTGGGAGCCCTCACTCACATTGGCCCAACCAGGACAAGGTGGTGGGCAGAAGGTCCCGTACTCATATAGTAGACCTTGTGCAAACACTCTTAAGGTCGTCACTGTTTCATTCCCAGCAGAGTTTCCACCGCCCTACTCCGCCAGATGCTCCATCAGTACTGGAAAGACTCACCGACCCCCCGGCCTCTGTCAATTTGGAGAACTAGGGATGCACCAAGCAGAATGACATGGTCTGCCTGGGAGAGGAGACGTGTAAAAGGGGCTTCTGCAGCCTTTGCACAGTGACTTGCCCTGTGAAGGAGAGAACTGTGGAGTGCCCCCAGCATGGGTTGCAGTGGGAAGCGGGCTGGCTGTTGAGGCTGTGCTCCTAGGGGGATGCTCCCCCTGAGGGGTTGGAGCAGGTCAAAGTTACATACAGTGACCACCAACATGCACGCACTTACACTCCAGTGAGTACATCATGCGCTGCTCTGCTTCGGAATGGTCCTTCCAATGGTGTGTGTGTGTGTGTGTGTGTGTGTGTGTGTGTGTGTGTGTGTGTGTGTGTCTGTGTTTCTGTGTGTCTATGTGAGTGTCTAAGTGACTATATGAGTGCATAAGTGGAGGGGGCAGTCAAGTATCTGTCTACTTGTCCACCCGCTGTCCACCACTTTGTCCCCAAGTCGTATAGTCTTCTCTGTTCCTGTATTTTTCTGAGTTTGGCTTTTTTCTGAAGTTGGCTATGCCTTAAAGATTTATTAGTTATGAACCATGACTATTGTAAAATGATTAAAATTGAGGTTTCTTTTTCAAAACAATCACAGGAAGCTGTATAAAATCTCTCTTGCATTGTGTTATTCACTTCATTTATCTTTTTTTTGTAGGTAGGCATTGGGATAACCCCTGGTTAGGTTAGGATCTACTTTATGCTCTCTCTCAAAGGGCTATCTGAAGTTCTGGGGACTGAGGTAGACTTAGCCATATAGAAGATAAGCACTTATTCCATGTTCTATCTTGGGGACACCTATTGTTTGCTTTTAAATTTATTTTATTGAGGTCACAATAATTTATGAGTAAATGCTTATATTTTCTAATGTTTACACCACATACTCACCACTATAGTACCAATGTCCATCCACCACAACTTATATGAATCTTTCACTGTCACTCATTATATATGTAGACACACAAACACACATACACATATACTCACACTCAAAATCATAAGTAGCATTGTAGCATTGTCATCCCATTGTTTATCAATTTGTTCGAGCGGGCACCAGTAATGTCTCCATTGTGACACTTTTTGTTACTGTTTTTGGCATATGGTACAAAGTATAATGAGACATAGGCACAGGTAAGAGTTACCAACAGATATGTCTGGATCAATAATAACACAACGGTTAGGACATTTGCCTTGCACGAGGCCAACCCGGGTTCAATTCCTGGATCCGTCTCAGAGAGCCGAAGAGCTACGAAGATTATTCCGCCTGAAGGGCAGAGCCTGGCAAGCTCCCTGTGGAGAATTTGATTAGCCAAAAACAGTAACAGCAAGTCTCACAATGGAGACGTTATGGTGCCCACTCAGCAAATCAATGAGCAATGGGATGGCAGTGATACAGTGAAGTCTGGCTTAAGAGCATTCAGACATCCAGGGCTGGAGTGATACCACAGAGGCGAGGCCATATGCCTTGCATGTGGTGACCTGGGTTAGATCCCCAGCATCCCATATAGTCCCTTGAGCACCTCCAGGAGTAATTCCTGTGTGCAGAGCCAGGAGTATCCCCTGTGCATCACCAAGTGTGACCCAAAAAGCAAAAAAAAAAAAAAGTATTAAGAGACTGAAGTGAAAATGTCCATTTATATCCAAATCAGAAAGAACCTTCAATTGAAGGTACATTTTTTCCCCCATTTTTCCACGTAGTTCTCCACACTGAGAAAAGCGAGTATACCTGCAACACTGCCATTTTAAACAAGAAACTACTCTGAGGAAACAAAAACACAGCTGCTATTCCTTTGGGAAGACAGATGGTATCTGTCATTTTCTCACTGGAGGACAGGAGGGGACACCATTGCCTGCGGTTTAGGGGCAATTAATTGATG
Source organism: Sorex araneus (assembly GCF_027595985.1). Classification (NCBI taxonomy): domain Eukaryota; kingdom Metazoa; phylum Chordata; class Mammalia; order Eulipotyphla; family Soricidae; genus Sorex; species Sorex araneus. The sequence goes on along the minus strand of NC_073302.1, from coordinate 295,758,573 downwards.
AAGCAATGATCCCAACAGCTGAATGGGAGAGGAGAGGGGACTTTGGCATTTCATTAAATGACTGAATGATTCTTGTACCCTTTCTAACATAGACTACATTACTTGAATCTGAACCATCTCTCGATCTTCAGAGAGATTCTAGGGACAGCAGCAGCACATTAAACAAAATTCTACAGTCCAGGAGTTTATTATCCTGCAACCACTTCCTGTTGTAATTCACAAGTGAGCCTCCAGGTTTCGTTATTTCACTTCCTTCTTGGATGTTTATATATTTTGAAACTAAACCATCATGTTGAGATTTATAAAAATAAATATGTGGTCCATGCACTTCCCATCGTTTATTGTTGCATTTCAGTAATTCTATAAACATTTTGAAGGCTTTGCTTTTTATTTTGATGGAGAGTTTAGTCCAAAACATAATTCAAAGCCAACTCACCTATCAACCCACACACACAGGATAACAAGCTCAGATGTAGCGAGCAAAGTTGACGTTTGTTTGGTATCCATCAAATAGAGAACAAGAGAACTTCTCAATTTTTTCTTACACTTTATCTGTCTACCATTAAAGTAAAGAATTGTTGTCTATCAATTTATGCAAGTGATAGGGGATACAAATTTTGCTGGTGAATTTTTATATTATTTTTCACAGACAGATCTGGTTATTTCTCAAATACTCATTAAATTGCCTTAATAAAATTTCTGAAGACAGTTGAGGAATATTTATCTTTTAGAAAAATATATAACTAAAATGATAGTTTCTGTTCCTGTTTCTTAAACCTCAGATACTTGACTAAAAGATCTCAGAAATGTCTGAATGAATATATATATATATATATATACATACACACACATATATATGTGTGTGAACATATATATGTATGTGTGTGTGATTTCATATAGCAATTCTACTTACTATCTTAGTCTTTTAATATATCATTAGGTTTTTACTAAGTTTATGGTTCCATCACTTTTCTGTCAATAAATTCCAAGAGCTTGGAGGTTCTAATGGAAGGAAACAGAGATCATGTTTAATTTGGGAGGAGAGCATCAACTTCATTCACAAAGTAAAATTACCAGGGCAGTTCTAGAAATTCCTTTTCAATTCAAATAGAGCTGAAGCCCCAGTTTTATTTTAATTGGAACCTTTTAAACAAAAGAGTATTTTCCCCATATTTCATTCATGCAATGGATGAGTTAAAGTCATTTTCATGGTTAATGTCGCTGTACCTTGATTTACCACTAAGAAAATGAGATCTCCTCTATGAATTATCCCCCAAGCCAAAAAAATATGTGAATAAAAGCTTTCAAAGCTAAGGCAGCTGCTTGTCAATTATGAACACTCTCCCTCCCCCCCACTCCCCTTTTTTATTGGCTTTCTGTTCTTTTCTCAGCACAGATTTTCTTCATTAAAGTTACACACCCCCTTTCCTGTTTCTGAAAAAGCTTTTGTTAAAAGAGGAACAGTAAGAGCAAGTTATCACACAAGTCAGATTCATATTCCTTTAAACATTTAACCTTTTGAACAATAAGACATGGGCTGAAAAATGTGTGAGGTTCAATTCCGTATCAGTAAATTCTTAAGTGGAATGTTCTAAATACTGATTCTCTCTATGAAAGACATGATATATGGCTTGTCCTATAAAGTAAATTGATATTTAAAATGTTGCCATGTCTGCAGGACATTACAACACTTACATATTGCTGCAAAATGCTTCCAAAGGCTTATGAGGAAAAGAGTTGAACTATTTAAGGAAAGGGAATGGTCACTTCCCTTTCCCCCGGCTTTTCTCTCGATGACTGCAAGAAGGCAGTGGATGTGATTCATGTGGTTTCAAATACCATAAATTTGGCAACATTTCTCGTGTCTATCAAAGAAAGACTCAGCTCAATAAGTAACTTTCATTCCTCAACAAATTCCCTCATGTTCATAGTAAGGCGGCACTACTAGAAGGATTATGAGAATGAAGCCATTGAATCCGTACGGGGACACGCAGAAGCGCCATTCCTTTATTGTTTACCTATTAATTCCAGCCAGTCGCATGCATAGACTGAGGCCGTGTAGGGGAGGGGAAGGAACGTGATTGAGACTCACTCTCTTACCTCCAACACAGTGGGCACTTTCAGAATTAATGGCCAGAAATGGCATTTTCCAGAACTGTACATTAGAAACCTCATGGAAAAATTTAATGTATGGCATTTTATAAATGTCACCTTATGTTTAAAATATTCTTTTCCATGATGTTTTACATATATGGAGAGAGAATTAAAAAATATATGATTATTTTTCTTTTTTACAGTGCACCATGACACTCTTAATTGTTCATTCTTTTTGAATCCTGGGAAACAATGAGATCTCCTTTCCCTCCTTCCCTTCCACCTTTAAACCTCTCCCAATGAAGTTTCAGCCTCATTTGCATGAAGTTATTCTAGCATAAAATTATTCTTACTAGAAGAATCAAAGGACGGATTGAGACAAATCAGCACCGATCACTCTGCACACTTATTAGAACACCCTCCTTGAAACCTACCCAGCGGTCCCGAGGGCTCTGACAGAAACCACCAGATGGTGTAACAGAGATACAGGTGATGTGCAGGAAAAGACTCAAGTGGAGACATCTCCAGATCCATACCTGAAATATGAGGTGTTTGCTTGGGAAAGGTACCTGGAAGCATAAAGCAATCTTCATTCTTCAAGCAGTGGGTGCATGTCCAAAGAGAAACGCGGAGAGACAGAAAGAGAGACACAGAGACACAGGGAAAGGGAACCCAAGGCCTTACTTATATTGGGGAGAAAATATTTATTCAGTGGTTACAAACTGAGCCATGTAAGGGTAGACCTCATATAGTGTAACAAAATGTGGTTCAAGCTCTACATAGTACATTTTAATCAAAGAATGGATCACACTCTTTCTTTTTCTATTGTTTTATTTACCAGATTTGGTTTTGGTATTAGCACTCCCATGCTTTGCAGAGGTAAGTGTTTCCTGAGTTAATGGAAGAAACACGGGCGATAAGTGAGTGCAAGCATGTAATAGTTGGGACAACCTGTATTGATTATCACATAATGAGTGTTAGGAAATGGATTTGCCCTTCACCCATCCAGTGTTCTTTCCAGTCGGGTCCAGGTAAATGCAATAAACGCTTCTATTAGTTTGAATTGTTTTTATAGATTTAAACTTGTTAGATTTGCTAGCAAGATAATCGCTGTATGCAAGGTAGAACAAGACTACAAGAAATTATAGACGGTTTATAATTGCAAATAAATCGAAAGGTTTTGCATTTCCAACATCAATTTGTAATCTTGAGACTCATCACAGCTAAATCAACAATTTCACAGTTCCACTATACTATTTAGTATTACAATTGGTAATTATTTTAAATCATCAATAAATTTATTTTGAGAATACAGACTTAAAAGGTACTCTTCTTATTTTAATTACCCAAGCTTTAAATCGTATCATTGTTTTTTATATCAGAAGGAGAAAATAATTATATAAATACACAAGTAAATATATGCGTATAAGTATAAATATATTTATCTAAAATGAATTTCTGGAACATATTATCTCATGTTTTTCGTATGTCCTTATAAATATTCATATGTGTTTGTGATAAGAGATAAGAAACTATCTCAAGGGTCCAAATTTAGCGGGTGCCTTTTTTCCTGAAAATTAGTAACTCTAAGTGTTTTTATTAAAATCTTAATAGGTTTCAGAACCTGGATCTATTTGTGATAAATTGTGGGGAGAATGTGTGTATGTGTGTGTGTGTGTGAGGGGGTGCAATTAGTGCTCAGGAGACCTGGGGCTCTCTGAGGATGCTAGGTTTTTTTGGTGCTAAGGATTCCCTGAAGGTCACTCTGACTTCCAGGGGACATGCAGTGCTCCCCAAAGCAATGCTCAGAGACTATGGGATGCTGGGGACGGAACTAGGTTCAGTCACATTCAAGGTGAGTGCTTCAAGTCCTAACCTATCTTTCCAGGACCAACACATGGAATTGTTTTTCAAGAAATATGCTTAATTGAATTATGCCCAGAATTGTACATTGTTCGGAGCTCAAAGGAGATGCCACTTTACCATGAGGAACTGGGTCTTCCAAGCTGAGCGTTTTCTTGAGCAGGTTGAAGGGCAGTATTCTCGTGGGTGCTGGCGTGTCGGGGAGCTCTCCAAGAGCATCCCAGGAATGCCTGGGTGTGGCCCCCTCCCTGCTTTCCCAGGCTGCTGGAGACTCCAGGGACAAAGGTGGGTCTGCAGGTGTGGCTCTGACTCCATCGCCGGCTCATTTCTTCCCGCTGTCCTATCTCTGAACAAGCTCTGGGATGGGAAACAGCCCTCATTATCCCGGCATGGGAACAGTGTCCCTCTCTACCTTTGTCATGAGATTGTTACAGCAGCAGCATCTGCTTTGGGGCAAGGCCCAGCTGTGCCACATTGCAAAAACTGTGGGTGTAGGGACATCCTGGCTTCAGCACAGACCTGCTTCATGGTTGGCAGAGCAGCACTACCCTTGGCATACACTGCAATAAGACTCTTTGAAGCCTAGCCTTAAACTGGGGTAGATGCTAAAAGGAGTTTTTTTTCCTATGTTTTTATTGTATTCTAGAAATGTTTCTCCATTCATTGGCTATTTGAAGTTAATCCCCTTTAAGAAAATGTGGGTAGTCCTTTAAGATATTTGTTTTAAACATGCATAAATGTATTTTACACCGAAGAGCCTGGCAAGCTACCCATGGCATATTCGATATGCCAAAAACAGTAATGAGTCTCACAATGGAGACATTACTGGTGCCCGCTTGAGCAAATTGATGAAAAATGGGACGACAGTGCTACAGTGCTATGCATATACTCATTTATCCTAACAAGTATATGAAGGCCAGGCTAATACATAAATATTTGGTAAAACATTGGCAGAGTCAAAGGACAATCTTGCCTACAGAGGCCATCCTCAAAAGACAGTAAGAGTGGAGACTGAAATTCTTTAGCTTTACTCAGCTTGAAAACAGATAAAGGGCTCCTAGAAAAGAAAAATTTCTCTTTTCTCTTCCCCAATAACGAGTCTTCAAAAATGAATCCATTTCAATAAACTATAGAATTGCTTTATTTCACAGTCTACTAAAATAATTATCCTGAGAAATGAAGATGTACAAAAGGTACTAAGCAAAATAATATCAACTATGTTCCCACTCGATATTCTTGCCAGGTTAGCTTGGCCTTCATCAAACACTACCCTAAATGCTATTGACTTCCTGTGAAGTCTATTAGATATAGAGAATGACATTTAACCTCGATAACAGGCCTTAACTATTTTAATTACACCCATACTCTCAATGGAGTTTTCCGAAATTTTTCTGAAAATTACTTCATTACCTCACTCACCAACACCTGGATAGCATGTGCCTGGCTGGATTAATAACAGGGGGAACCAAATGGGCTTCTGGAGAAATGCCACCTCTGGCCTCAGCCAGGTTGTGAGTCTCAAAAGAGGGCTCAAGATGAAGTTATTGGATGTAGCATATATTCCAAGCATTTTGTAATGGTAAATAAATTAAGTTGCTTTTCAAAATTTCCACGTGGTATCTTCTTTATTATCTCATAGAGAGAGGGAATCCTTCATGCTCCTGGTCATTTTATCTTTTTTTCAAAATAGTAAAATTCTCCAGTGAATAAAATTAGAGGTTGAAGAAGAGCTGGCAAAGAAACTCAGACCTTCCTTCTAACTATTAGCTGATATTTAAAGGAATTTTCAGAACACATTGAATAAATCTATTATATTGCTATTTTTTATTATGTTTTACTTATCTCATTCTAAATCATGCTAATCTGAGCATGTGAAGAAGGAAGTGGGCACCAGTCAATCTCAGACTTCATAGTCTGTTTTATCATTTATGAAACTCAAATCCATCTGCAATGGAGAAAAAACCTAACTAGGATCTTTGTCTAATTTATTTTATAGAGCTTTCTGATGGGAATTATTATTCCATTTCTAGACTAAAGAAATTGAGGCTCAGCAAGGTTAACTAACATTTCCATGATCAGTCATCTGGGGCATTGCATGCATGACTACCTGAAAACTCTGTACTCTATGCAAAAATTCAGTTTAATATAGGGAGTTAGGAAAACCTATTAAATTGGAATGAGTGGTCAGTTCTTGTCAGAAACCTGAAAATAGATTGAGGGGAGTGAAGGCTGACAAAACTCTTAGATCCTGAATTCCAAGTTATGACTCCTATTTCACACCATAGTATGGAAATAAGGATTAAAGTGAAGGAAGGGAAAAATAAAAGGAACTAAGATCTATTTCCTGCCTAAAAATTACCCAGTTTCTTCACTGTGATATAGCACTGTAGCACTGTCATCCCGTTGTTCATCGATTTGCTTGAGTAGGCACCAGTAATGTCTCCATTGTGAGGCTTGTTGTTACTATTTCTGGCATATTGAATTCGCCACAGGGAGCTTGCCAGACTCTGCGGTGTGGGCAGGATATTCTCAGTAGCTTGCCAGACTCTCCAAGAGGGACAGAGGGATCGAACCCGGGTCAGTCGCATGCAAGGCAAATGCCCTATCTGCTGTGCTATCATTTCAGTCCAACATCCTGCTAAATGAAGAAAGTTACAAGATATATAAAGAATTCACAAAATCCAACAAAACCAAACCAATACTTTCAAAAAGCAGAGAAGAGATGAGAATAACTTCTTCAACAAGAACATATAAATGGCCAAAATGCATATGAAACAGTGTCATAGTCACCGATTCTCAGGGAAATGCAAATCCAAGCCAACAATGAGATATCACTTCACACCAGTCATGTCTAAAAATGGAAGCAGCTACTGCAGTTAGAGATGTGGGAAAATGCACCCCCATTCTCTGTGCTGGGAATTTTGTCCGGTCCGGCCTCTCTGGGAAATAATATAGATGCTTAAAATATTAAGTAGAACTTCCATGTGAACCACTGATTCAATTCTTTGCTACCCATCCTATGAACACAGAATCTTTCATTCTAAAGAGAATTTGCCTTGTTATGTCCATTTCAGTGATGTTTACATTTACCAAGCCCTGTAAACCACCAAGTACCCAACAAGGGATGAGTGGAAAATGAAATTGTGCTAAATTAGCACAATTGAATTAGCTTTAAGAAAATATGATATCTTGCATTTCACCGCAACTGCTATAGAACTGGAGGCTGCCAGGCTCAATGAGGAATGTTAGAAGGAGAATAAATGCTCCATGGTTTCTCATTTCTGGAGTAAAAAGAAACAAATGAAGGGGAATAGGCAAGGTCAATGAAACCGAACCCTGTGTTCAGTCAACCACATACATGGAGTCTGCCCTCCAGGCTTCAGGGGGTGGTGGCGTGACGGAGAGATGACAGTGCAGCGAAGTCTGTAATCTGGTGGTGGTTATAATGCAACAACATTCTATTCACACACTATTCATTCTAATGTCACAATAAATCATGATGTCACCATAAATAAGAGCAATAATCAAAAATAGAAGACAGAAAATGGGTATCCAGTGGGTTATAATTTCCAGTTTATATGTAACATTTTATCACATGATAATTTTATTGTTAATCTCTAAGACTAAAGATTTTCTTTTCATTATAAAATAATATCTGGATAAGATATCTAAACCCAAACCCCTGCTATTTTTTAATAATACAAAACATTTATTACTCACATTTCCTTCAAGTAGCTGTTTTAATTTTCTTCCTTCTAAACACAATTTTTTTGTCTTCTCTACTTCCAGGTATAATTTTACTTTGTTTTGTTTTTATTTTCCTTCCCATTTCCTTCTTAAGTAGAAAACTGGTTTTGATCATTTATTATGACTTATCAATATTGTTAATACATTGTAAGTGAACACTGTTTATCATTTGAAAACTTGGGCATTCTATTGTCATCAAAAGTTAGGTGATGGTGCCGGAGAGATAGCACAGCGGGTAGGGCGTTTGCCTTGCACGCGGCCGACCCGGGTTCAATCCCCGGCATCCCATATGGTCCCCCAAGCACTGCCAGGAGTAATTCCTGAGTGCAAAGCCAGGAGTAACCCCTGGACATCGCTGGGTGTGACCCAAAAAGCAAAAAAAAAAAAGTTAGGTGATATAGAAATACAATGATACAGATTCTGTTTTTAAGTTTGCAATATTTTAGTCTTTGAGACACACCCAATGATGTTCTTGGCTCTCTACTAAGGAGTAACTCCTGGCGGTGCTCGGAGACCATATGGGATACTGGGGAACAAACCCAGGTCAGCTGCAGAGAAGGCAAATACACAACCCGATTTGTTATCGCTCTGACCTATAATTATGTAGATTCTTATTCAGATCATAATTGTGTTGCAAGTATTTCAGTGTTAATTTTATGTATATGTTTCATAAGAGAACAATATTCACAAGTGTTTTCACATATGTGTATTCCTGTGAGTTTATGCCTTTTTGTTGGTTTGCTTGCTTTTGGACCACATCCAGCAGTGCTTTGTGCTCAAATGCGGCCTTGTGCTCAGAGATGACTATTTGGGGTCATATATTTGCAAGGGATCACACCTGTTCAGCCGCACATGAGAGACACTCCCTTTCGCCTGTAATATATCTCTGGCCCCAACTTTTAAAATTGTCAACAGTAAGAACACTTGACTTAGAACTGGCAATATAGAACCCACTGTTACCTTTTCTAGAATCATTATCCCAATGCCTGTTGACCAGAAATTTCTGAATAAAGATGATGACACCTAGGAATTTTCCACCAGTCACGCAAAACTATTCCATGTCTGTGGAATATCTGATCTATAAGTGCCAGGAAGATTGCTAAACTAATCACTAGAGGCATTTGGAATGACATCAAACACTGGACTATTCATTGAAATGCCTTTAGCAGAATTAAATAATTAGATCTCCTATATATTTAGATGCTTTCCTTTTTAACTTCTCAAACCTTGGAAATTTGACAAGTCTTCCCTAATGAATTTGTTATTTTGTTTAGTCTGCTTATAAGAAAGTCTGATATGACCTTTCCATTTGCATCCTAATAACCGCCAGGGATTGTTGCTGGCTCTTTCGGCTACAACACTTTGACAAATTTGACTCAGATCAAAGGCCATTTGGGGCAAGAACAGCAAACTGGCCAGGGGGACAGGCAGGATCATGGTCACAGCTGCTTCAGTGAGGTGGCAATCACCATCTGGTACACGAGATACAATACAGACTCATTTACTCAGATGCTCAGAAAAAAATTTTGGGATGCAAGGACGGAGCCTCCAAGAAACAGTCAAGAGAATCAGGGGTTTGGGAGCTCTGCATGAGCCCCCTATGCACTGCAGTGGTGTTCTCTGAAATGGTCAAAGCCAGTGTAGACACCCGCCTGGAGATACTGAGGGTGATTTATATATATCAGAGATTTAAAGGGGGAAAAGCCAAGGTGTATAACTGGAGGGGAAAATCAAATCAATTCATAAGAAGTCACTCCTGAGAATTTCAGGAAAAGTTGTGGAGCAATTTTACATGCCCAGACCCAGAAGGAAGGGGAGGTCAAGGTCAATTAGGGTTTGAATTTGAGAGTTTACGTGGCAAATATGAAGATGTGCAGAGGGCATTGGTTTTATTTTTAATTGGTGATTGGATTATTAATGTTTTCCATAACAGATTTTTAATGGTGGCAGCCAACATATCAACAAATATTTCCGGCATTGCCAGGGAAAGCACAAAATTACTCACCCTTCGATCCAGACTGCAGCTTTCAATCCTGGTTCTGGGGTCCTGTGTAGCCCACCCAAGCTTTAGGGAAAATGGTGCCTGTCCATTTCTGCGACATTGTCCCTTCTAATAGGGCAGCCTTGGCTGCCATCTCCTGACAAGCCCGGGGCTTTTGAAATCTCTCTCTCTCTCTCTCTCTCTCTCTCTCTCTCTCTCTCTATCTATCTATCTATCTATCTCTCTCTCCCCTCTCTCTCATTCTCTCTCTCCCTCTCTCTCTCCTTTCTTTCTCTTACCCTCTCTCTCCCCTTCCTTATACTCTGTACATTATATGTGTGTAGTGTCTCTGCATATATATATAATATAAATATAGCATATTTATTTTTGTTTGTTTTACTTCACTGCTTGTCTCTTTGTCTCCTGCTGAAATTCCTTTTCCCTTTTCTGTGAGGAAAAAAAAAATAATCCTGCTTCTGATCTTTAGTATCTATATAAAAACTTGGCTTGGGCAGATGATACAGTATCTCTGTTATTTTTCATAAAGTAGCAGCAATTTTGGTCAAATTCAATTAGTTAATCCAATATTAAACACACTTAAAATCATAGGAAGCAAAGTATTAACCCTTTTATATGAATGTTGGGTGAAACCTTCCATATATACAGAACTAGAGACTATTTCCCAGTGGGTGGATGTCTATTTTAAGGAAATTGCTCTTCTCCTTAAAATCTTCTGCTTACTCAGTGGTGTAGACCAATCACTAGTATCTTTGGGTATAAATTTCAATAGAGAAATTGATAGATTGCACATCTATATAGACTTTACAATTTATATTCTTGCTTCTGAATTTACTCTCCACTGCAGGAGTCCCAGCAACGAGAAGGCTGTGTCAGATGCTAGTCCCTTGGACCCTGGAGAAGCATGCAGGGAAGACAGCTGAATCCCCTACCTAGCATAGGGACAGTTCCTCTTGGGCAGGAGGGCGAGAAGGACAATAATAAAGGTGAGGTTTGATTGAAAGTGACGCCTAATCTGGGGAGCTTCTTCTGGTGGGCAAAGATTACAATATAACTATCGGGGAATGGCTGGACCATAAAAAGTGACAACTTTGTAGGCAAGAATATTGAAGGATTTTAGTACTTGGACCATCATTTGGTCTTTCCAATTAAGAGTTGATGAAAAGTTTTTAAAAATTACAGCCAGGTAATTTTCTGGGATAAATCTTCTAAAATGATAATGTCCTGCTTTATTAATTTGGAGTAGATCATGGAGTGGCAGTTTTGAAGCCCGGTTTCTAAACTGTGTGTGATAGTAGACTGGGATATTATTTATCAATGAATTTTGAAAACCATTTTTTAAAAAGATATTTATTGCTAAGATCCTACTCACACAGAGGTTTAAAAATACTCTTTATTAATTTTACTAAATAGTATTTATTAATTTTACTTACATGCTGAAAAATACATTAAATGATATTTAATTCTTATTCTCTGTTGATTGCTGTTGCATTTTACTGTGTTTATGTGCACTGTGCATGTATTTTGTTTTATTGCTATCCAACCTCTGCAAACTAAAGACTAAAAATGAGCTAGGAAAGTTTAATTCCATCCTGTGTGGTCTTTGTTCAGTCAAATGTCAACAATTACATATTGATTTAAAGGCATCAGATTGAGAATGACCAACAGTCATTTTGAAAATGATCTATTTTTCTCTTTTTCCACATGGAGATGAATTCAAAGATAGAGTAGACTAGCTAAAATTAATTTCAGTTTCTGTATTTAAGAAACTAATTAGATTTTATAAGGATTAATTCAGGCAACAATAAGATTTTATCAAGCAGGTTATGCTTTATGCATAAAAAGAGCTATCAAAGAAGAGTAAAAACACAATATGTCTGTAAAATGAGTGAATAATTAAAAGAACTTTATCCTCTTAATAATGTTAATCAAGTGAAAGAGTGTCTGAACCTACAATATTATCTTCAAGGTAACCACATACTAATAATTTTATATTAACTTGAATCTTAAGACATTGTCAATAATCTGCTATTTTAAGCATATATCAAGGGAAAGCTTTGTTTTTTTGTTTGTTTGTTGGAGCATAATCAGCGTATACGTCTTCCTTTCAGCTCTATGTTCAGGAATCACTACTCAGGAGACCAAATGTGATGCTGGGCATTGTACCCAGTCAACAGACTGGAAAGCAAGCAAGTGCTTTACCTGTTGTCCTGTCTCTGGACCACAAATGACAAATTTATAAAAGTTATAATTCAAAATATATCAGAATATATGAATGGATATCTTCTCATAAAAATTTGACAGACTAGCACATTTCTATGCTTAATATTCAAATGACTTTTAGAATTACTATATATTGCATTAAATAAGTATTTACCAGAGGTTATGCTTTACTTATGCCATGTTTACTATGAAAAGACAGTAGCTATAAGTAACACCAAATTCTAGAACATTTATTTTTCAGTCGTAAGGCTATGCATAGACCCAAGAGAAAAATTCTTTATGTGATCTTAAATAAATTCTAGAGCCCCATGTCTAGAATTGGACTTTACACAGAGACAAAGCAAACAGAATCTATCAGAATTAATATAGTCTGATGAATCTTTTTTATCCAGAAACACACATGCCAAAAGGAGCAGATGTGGTACACAGCTGTAGCAGCATAACCTTTTCTCTCTCCACATCAGGGTCTCAAAATGTTTGCTTCCTTTTTCCTCTCCATCGAAATTTAGCTTTACTTCATGTCAGATCATGTTCAGCAATTTACATAATATTTATAATTAATTGAATAGATATAATAAATATTGTATTTTAAAATACAATCACTATGTTCTGATTAAGAAATATATTTATACACACACTTAGTGTGTTGTATATATAGTAATAAGTTTGGAAGAATAAATTAGAAAATAAAAATTAATAGTAATTCTGCAGCTCACAGATGCTTAATACTAATGTTGATCTGAAATCTTCCCTTTTTAATAAATCTATGTAAATTAAGAAAGTTCATTTTTTATTAATCAACGTACAATACGACTTGCACAATTAAAGAAAACAACTCAGTCTTTGAATATAGTTAGCATATTAGCAGGCTACCATCATTTCATTGAGGGTTGAATAGTTGCTTAAATAAAGTAAGAATGACTCTGTCCTATAATAGCATCTCCCCACCCTGTTATCAACATTGTCCCATTCTATGTGAGGACTCCTTTGTTTCTTTCTCTATAGTTCACACTATCTTGAACTTGAATCACTTGTCATCCCGTTGATCTTTGATTTGCTTGAGATGGTGCCAGTAATGTCTCCATTCATCCCTGTCCATGCTAGTGTAGCTCAATGGTACCTGCTCTCTCCAGGAACAAAAAGAGCCTGAAACCATCCATTCAGGGTTTTGGCAAAGAAGTCCGACCATCTCAATGGTGGGTGATCATATGGTCTTTTGACATTCCATGGAATGCAGTTGGTAGCAGCTCTAGTCCAGCAGTTGTCTCTAAATCATATTACATGTCCGGCCCATCTGATTATCTATGCCATGGCAAACAAGACAACATCCCCAAATCTTGATCATCGATGGAGGTTGGAACATGGATTCTTTCTCTTACTTGAGTGAAATGAGATATTCCAAGCATAGCTCTTTCAATTCTCTTTGGGATATCCAAATAGCGTTCTATTCCATTTTCATAGGGTCCGGGTCTTTGAGGCATATGTTAGTGCAGGAAGAATAGTGGAGTCGAAAATATGTGCCCAGAGCCAGAGATTCTTCATCCTCTTAACAATTTATTTGAGGCTGTTGAATGCGTTCTGTGGTGCTCTCTTCTTCCTGCACAGTTCTGATGTAAAGTCATCCCTTATGTTGAGTTCTTGACCCAGGTACACATAGCTCCTGCATTCAAAGATATTTGTTCTGTTGAGAGTAAATGGAGCATCAGGGACTAGTTCGTTTTTCATGAACGTTGTCTTGGTGAGATTCAAGGGCAGTCTGACCTTTCCACACTCATGGTCAAAGTCGGCCACCATTTGTGCCACTTGGCTAATGTTTGGTGTTATTAGAACAATGTCATCCGTGAAGTGGAGGTAGTGTAATTGCTGACCATCTATCTTCACTCCCATTCCTTCCCATTCCAGTCATCACATGACATTCTTGAGGATGGCACTGAAGAATTTTGGTGAAATGGTATCACCCTAGCGAACTCCTCTCTTTACATTGATGACCACTTCTTTATAGAATGGTGAGATCCTGGTGATGAATCCAAAATACAGCTTGCATAGGATCTTGATGTGCTGAATTTGAACTCTCTGTTTGGCCAGGGTTCCGATGACTGCTTCAGTCTCAGCAGAATCAAAGGCTTTCTTTAAATCAATGAACGTTAGACAGAGTGGCATCGTGAACTCTCATGATATTTCATTGAGCTTGGTCACTGTATGGATACTGTCAATCATGCTGAATCCTTTTCGGAACCCAGCTTACATGCATGTTTGTTTGTCCTTTGTCTAGTGTTCTGCCTATTCTATTCAGGATGACTCGAGTGAACAACTTGTACACAATGGATAACAGGCAGTTTGGGAGATAGTTGCCACTGTTGTGGATGTCTCTCTTCTTGTACAATAGAATGGTCCTGCTGGTTTTCCACTGGGACGGAACCTTGAATTAGGACAGGTAGAGTGTGAAGAGCCAAGCAAGTGTATTGATGAGTACTGACGGCAGATTCTTCAGGTGTTTGGGTCTGACCTTGTCTGGACTGTGTGCTATACGCGTCTTTACCGATGAAATGGTGTGTCGAATTTCAGAATTGAGGAGGTTGGGAACAACATATCCATCCTGCAGAATTTGGTATGTGGGCATGGCTGTCAAAAAGATCTGAGTAGACGTCATGAATAATCTTCTCCATTGCCCTTCTGGAAGATATGATAGATCCATAAGAGTGTTGAGGGCAGTCATCTTAGTCTTGTAGTTGGTAAAGGACAGGCGAGCATTGCAAATACTTTTCCTGGCTTCTGCCATATCAGCAGAAGACAAGGTGTTTGTGGGTTTCCCACTCTAGGCATTCCTCAAACAGTAATGGAGGTGCTGAACCAGTCGATCACATTCCTTGTCAATATTGTCAATGACGGCATCTTCCCACATTGCTGCAGTAGTACCAAAGAGTTCCCAGTTGGTGGTCATTCCAGGAGTTCTCTTCTTTTTTTTCATATCACTTCTTTTTTAAAAATTTATTTATTTTTAAATTAGTGAATCACCGTGAGGGTTCAGTTACAGATTTACACATTTTCGTGCTTCTGTTTCCCTCATACAATGTTCAAGAACCCATGTCTCCACCAGTTCCCATTCCCTTCCACCCCCAATCCCATCTCTCCCCACCGCACCCTGCTTCTGTGGCACGGCATTCCCTTTTGTTCTCTCTCTCCAATTGGGTCTTGTGGTTTGCAATAGGGGTATTGAGTGGCCATTGTGTTCAGTCTCTAGTCTACTTTCAGTATGCATCTCCAGTTCTCAAACTTAAACTTTGCAGTTCTTTCTCCCCACTCTGTGAAGTAGAATTTTGCATGAAGGAGATGGTCGTCCGATCCCATTTATAATTTTGGGACAACAGCTACATCAGTCAGGCAAAACCATAGATTGACTAGGATGTGATGAATTTCATTGTGGAACTCTCCACTAGGAGACTCCCATGTTCAAAGTTTAGATTTGGCCTTCTGGAATTGTGAATTACCATGGATGTTCTTGGTCAACATGATCAACTCAGACAGTCTCTCACCCTTTTCATTCCATTCTAGGCCATGGGTCCTGAAGTGGAGTTCTTTGGGCAACCTTCTCAGTCCTATCTTGGCATTAAAATCATCAACAATAATCTTGTAGAATGTGTGATTTTATTTATAGAACTTCTCTAGCTCCATGTAGAATTTCTTAATTTCTTCTTCATCATAGTTTGATGTTGGTGTGTAGAGGACAAAGATAGAAACTTCCGATAGTGAACCACATTTATTCACGTGTAATCATTTGATTGGGTTCTTAAGCATTCAAATGAATCAATTCATGGCCAAGTTGTGTTGACAAAGATACTGACGTCACCGACGCCCCTATTGTCGCATGTTCCGAGAAACAGTTCTTCTCCAGTGTCAAAAATGGTGTGATGTGATTGATGCATTCTTGTCTCACTCAGACCAATGATGTCAGACTTGTTCTTCTGCATTTACACCATCAGGTCCTCGATGGATGCTTCAACACCAGTATACTTTCATTGAAAGTACAGACGATCATTTTAGCCCTTCTTTGTTTTGTCAGTCTTATTCTTCCTTGAGATTTTATCAGCCTCTTCTTGCTCATCCTTCTTAATGCTGCCATATCGGGGTCTCTTTCAGTGTCAGGGGAATGAGGCCCATTGTTGTTACTGATTTTGGCATATCAAATACACCACGGGTAGTTTGCCAGGCTCTGCTGTGTGGGCAGGATACTCTAGGTACCATGCTGCTGGGCTCTCCGAGAGGGATGGAGGCTTTTTAGTGCAGCCTCTAATTGCCCTATCTTGAACTCTGATACAAAATAAAAGTAGAGTATATTGTTTTGTTACTGGCTCTTTTTCACTTAGTAGATAATTTTAAGATTCACATGTTTCACTATCCAACACTATTTCTTCTGATTTTAAGGGATGAGCAATATTCAATTTTGTGATTATAATGTATTGTGTTCTTTTGTCAATATTTAATGTGTCCATAAATTTTGACTATCTTTAATAATGCATGTTTCTGTATAAATATTTGCTTTAATTTCTCTTGGAGGTATACCTCTGGGAAGAATGAATGTGCTGTTTCGGAAGGTCTATGTTTAAGCATTCAAGGACCTACCAAATTGTTTGCATCTACTGCTCAGCTAGATTCTTGTAAGGACCTTTTGGCATTCTGTTCAGAAATAACTGCTAAAGATGGTTAAGACAGCAGAGAGCAAACCTCTACTGGCAAAACCTGCCAGTTGAAATCGAAAAGAAATTCTACTTGCTTCTTTGCTCAACACATATACTCGGGTTTGTCTTTCTACATGCCTTTTCCTTTACTTTCACAATGCAGATTTTTCTTGCTCTAGGGTTTTTTTCCTACGTTCTTCATTTATCTCTTCTCTGTTCATGACATGTAAACATACTGTATTTGGTTCGGGGGACTGACCAAGTGGTACTGATTACTACTAACTCTGCTCTAAGGCATTACTTCTAGCTTGGCTCCAGATACCAGGGATAAAAGCAGGATGGACTTCATGGAAAGAAATTACCCTTCTCACTGTACTATTGCTTCAGCGTCCATGGCATCGATACTTATGATATCTGAAGCTCATACCGGGGGGATATGGAGGTTTTGAAGTTACAGTGATGGCGCTCAACTTTTACATCTGGCTCTGTGCTTAGGAAAGGCTCCCATGGTACTTGGGTGACTTTATGTGGTGTTGGAAATTAAAACAGGGTTGTTTGCATGCAAGTCGTTAACTCTCGTTCTATGTCTTTGATTCCAAAGCTCAATGTTTAAAGCTAGATAGACATAATTGAATCATTTCTGGGATGCGTAAATATATAGTGAGACAACATCAGCTGTTTTAAATAAAAGAAAAAAATACTATGTTCATCATTTTATGGAATTAATATTCACCAAACCTAAGCTCAGAATAAAAGTAAAACATGCAATTCAAAATCCATACTTTTCAAATTGGAAAGTATGTAGACATATAAAAATACAAAAAGAACAATTTATCAAATGTTTTCTATTTAAATTTTAGCATATTTTTCATGAGATGCTAAATTTTCTGAAAAATTTCCTCCAAACAAAAGAAATAATACAAAATAATGCTTACTTACAATAAATAGTAGTAGTAAAACACATTTTTAAATATGCATAAGTGAGGCAATGATGAAACAGTTTTCTTCCTATTTTCTGTAACTTGATTTGATCCTGACACCCAAGATTAGATCTGATGTCTTGAGTGTTGAATTCCAAATTCAAATTTTACATTTTAAATTATTTTTCTGGGTATTTGAAAATAAGGTCTTAAGAAAAATAACTGCCTCAAAATGAAGAGATTGTACTGAATGGTAAGAGATATTTGACCATAATTTCTCCAGTGATCACTGTCTCTCACTGTCACTGTCATCCCGTTGTTTGTTTATTTACTCAAGTGGGCATCAGTAATGTCTCCATTCCTCCCAGCCTTGAGATCTTAGCAGCCTCTCCTTATTTGTCTTTCCCAATGATTGAAGTCTCTTTCAGGGTCAGGGGAATGAGACCTATCATTACTGTTTTTGGCATATCAAATATACCACAGGTGACTTGCCAGGTTCTGCCCATGCGGGCGGGATACTCCTGGTAGCTTGCCGGGCTCTCTGAGAGGAATATATTACTCTCTATGATTTGTTGCCTACTGTATAAACTCCATCAAATATGGTGTGGTAATTATAGAAAATGGATAGGAAGTATAGGAAGTGTCGTGTAGCCGCTCAGAAAGTGGCCTGGAGCACGGTGGTGGTTGGGTAGTGGAGGTCCGCTGATGGAGCTGGGTCCCTTGTGGTGGGGAGAGTTCTCACCTGCCTCCCTCTGGGTCACCCCGAGAGAAAACAACAGCCTGGGTCAGATCTGTACTCCAGTGATACTCAAAATATATGAAGAAGTCATAGAACTGAACAGCAGAAGGTCAAACAACCGAAGCTAATGAAAATATCTTCAGAGAATCAAAATAGACACTTCTCAAAAATAGATTTGAAGATGGTTAAAAGGAAGCTTAAAAATATTCACTATCTCTTGCACCCAAAGAAGGAGTTGTGGGGGGTGGTGTTTCACCCTTCAGACTCAGACCTCCACCTGTCTGTGCTTTCTTATCCCCAAATAACCTTGGATTTATAAGAATTGCTATGATTCATTCTCAAGACAAGTTAAAAAAAGTAAGTTCTGGAGAGAATTTGGAGAGACAAACTCATAAATCGTGGGAGCAGTTTAAACTGGTGTAGTCAGTACTTGAAGAAGTATGGAAATGCTTAAAAAATTTTTTAAAGAAATTTCATAATATCCAGTTACCATATATCCAGATATTTTAAACACAATACAAAGGTAAAATGACAAAGAGATATATGTTTACTGTATTTATGGTAGCATAATTTATAGTAATCAAAAGCCGAAAGCAATCTTAGCTCATATAAATATGTGGTTTAATATTTAGCTGTATATGATAATGTGATATGTACACATATAATAAAATACTAGACAGTTCTAAAAAAGTAAAATCCTTCCATTTGAAAGAACATGAATGAACCTGAAGGCATGATGCTTAGTGAAAGAATTCATACAGAGAAGACAAACACTGCATAATTTCACCCATATGTGGTATGCAGACAAAAGAATCAAATGGATAAACTGATAAAGATAAAAATAAACTCAGCAGAGCAATTAGTTGTTTCTAAGAGGGAAGAAGGGAGGTGGAGGAAGGTGAATATCATATAAGGTTCAATTGTATGGTGAATGATAATATTTGGCTTTTCATGGTGAGCTTATAGTATATGTACATGCTAATATCCAATGATGTTAGTCACCCAATACTTGTATAATTTTATAATAATGCAATGCTTCTTCTATTAAAATAAATGGATAATATTAACTGATGTGCAAGCAGAAATTTATTTTCCATTTTAACATTTTATATTAATATAAACATCATTTTAGTATAAAATATTTGAAAATATTACTAAACTCACAAATAAAAGATAAGCACATGAAATATGTAGACAGTTTATCTATACTTATATTTAAAAGACCATAAAATTATTACAATTTTATGGAACGGATGTTATTTTACTAAAGACTGTCTATAGATAACTGTCTATCATAGGAAGTTAGATAAGAAGTGATACTCTCATCCTATAGAAAAACACTTGTTAAAATATTAGGTGAATCTAAAATATACATATGGACAGATGTTCATTTATATGCACATATTGGTATGTCTACCTACAGATAGTTTTATACATAGGTTAAATATTACATTTTCAAGGCATTTATAATTGGAGATGAGCTTCTAAAGACATATCAAGTGAATGAAAAAATGTAATATCTTTTCAAAACCAAAAACTTAGTTCCTTCCCTGCATCTGGTTCAGTAAGTAGATAAAAGTATGACAGTAACTTGTATGTAGTATGGGTCTTGGTGCAAACTAGTTTTGAGTTTGAAATGTGGTAATTACATTCTTGAAACACGAATGTCACTATAAATATATGTTATGCCAAAAAATGGCTTAATACTAAATTGCATAATGTATATTTTTGACATTGAAAGAAATAAATTAATAAAGATCGCAGATAGAATTTAAGTAGGAGATAAGCTGAAGAGGCCTGTTGCTGATTGGTAGAGAGAAGAGGCTTTGGCATCTGGTCTGAGAGAAGATTTAAACTAGGGCATTTTAGACCTAATTTTACAAATTCATACAGGTTTCTGTCTCTTTTCAGGTTTCTGATACCATCACACTTGCTTTGGTATTATACCAAACCCTTAGTCCTCAGCCTCCACTAACTTCCCCCCGATGGCTGTATTACTCATACAGGTTTTGTCTGATGAAATAGCTGACTTAAGGTTTATCATGTTTAATAAGTCAGTATGGAAACAGATGCCATCGGGACCTTCAGATGCAACCACCCAACACCTTGATTTTAGCCTGGACAAACTGAGGATAACATCACATTTCTGATTTCTGTAATTGTAACAGATTTAATGAATTTAATAAAGCAAGCCACCGAGATGAAGCAAACTTTCTCCCCTCCTATAACAGTATGCAATTTAACTCTGTCAATATATTTATTCCTTCCAGAGTCTGTACCTATCTCAAAAAAAAAAAAAGTATATATACTATATGTATGCCGGATGTATTTGAATCTCAGTCCTATGCACTGTAACACTATAACATTATCACACAGACCCATTCCTCTGAGTATGCAACAATCATATATGCTTGTCCAATGAGTTATTGAGGAGATAAAAGTGGTGACCTCTACCTTTAATATCTTTAGGGCAAGAAGCCAAAATATACCTTATGCAATAGAGAAACCATCTTCTCTTTTGTATTACAGAACCTGGAATGAGTCTGTCTTTTTTCAGCCTGGAGCTCTGGGCTGACCTACCTTTCTAATGTAGAAGAAATGAGATTTCCCCAGGTATGATTGTGATATCCAAACTCAAAAGAAAGATAATTCTCACAAGGAACATCATTCTCAAATAACTTTAGCCTTAACCGAGCTTATGTATTTGCAAATTCTTTCCAGTGCACATTAATTTATTTATATTATAAAATTTCATTCCTGATTA
This sequence comes from Sorex araneus, assembly GCF_027595985.1. Classification (NCBI taxonomy): domain Eukaryota; kingdom Metazoa; phylum Chordata; class Mammalia; order Eulipotyphla; family Soricidae; genus Sorex; species Sorex araneus. The sequence goes on along the minus strand of NC_073302.1, from coordinate 295,737,548 downwards.
ATCAAAATTTTATTAAATAAATTTCATCCAGTTGTTTCAGTTTGTTTGGCAGCATCGTATGTGCATGCTAATTCTTTCAGAACTTAAAACATACTTCCCTCCCTGCACCTGTTTCAGTAAGTACATGAAAGTAACTTAAATCATGGAATGTCAATTTCAGATGGAGAGCAAAATTGCAAATATTCATTTTTAAAGCCTTCCTTCCCTTTGAAGAAATGAACTTGATCGCTCTTTTAAAAAATACATAAGTTATCGTGTAAGGGACCTGCCATAATTTCAAATCATTTTTGTCTGTTGAAAAAACTTAATTTTTATTTGCTGTTTTAGGGAACAGATGAAACAGGAAATAATTAATCTCAGCATCATGCCATTGGCAGTTTAGAAGCAGACACAACAGAAAATGTATGAATCGCTAATATGCTGGGGATGATTCAAAACTGCCATTAAAGTCAGCTCTGCATTGGCGTGTGAAAACAGTAGACATGCCACCCCATACACAGAGACAGGGAGTGTGTGTGGTGAGACTGAATATATATATATATATATATATATATATATATATATATATAATGTTGTAAAAATTGACACCTTCTTTATTTAGAAGCTTCATTCACCAAGAAATTCCACAACTTTTACTATGTCATGTATAATCTTCTAGTTCATTATAATCAAAGTACATACATATTCCAAGAATGCAAACCCCCTATTAATAGGAAAGCTTGGAAAAGCGTATCTATTTCCAGGGAGCAAATCTCAGTAGTTGAAAACATGCTTCTCCCCAGTGACCAAGGCGCAGGGTCAGAGCGTTACCACCTTCTGCTTATCAAGACCGACAGAAACCTGCCCGTAGAGGTCAGAGATGCATCGGATCTTACCAAACTTTGGGTACCCGTGTTTAATCGACCACTCATCAGAGCTCATGGGAGAGAACACGGGGAAGCTGAGAAGAAGCCTCACCCGGATAGGGGGGAGGGAGGCAGTGATCACCCACCCACAGGGAGGGCGATCCCACCCGACACCCCTGGGTTCAGCGTGTGGAGGAGGCGCTGGCTTCTTTCCTGCCTTCTGGCACTCATAAACTCACTGCTTTCCGTGTCTGCATATCCATCTGTGCAAATGGGATTCAGCGCGATTTTAAATCTGTCTGAAAATGAAATTCAGTTGCAAGGTAAGAACTGTTAATGGAAGTGAACAAATGGAATAAAAAGGTGTTGATATGTTAAATTGCCAGCCTCCTTCACACACATCTCTTGTTTTAATCAGAAACTAACCTCGAGCTGCAGTCTAACTCTCAGCAAAGAGGCGCTATCCCGAGGGGACTTGATCTGCAAGTCAGAAAAATGATCCAAGCCTTGTGCAAAAGCAGATGCCCTAGGTCACTGCAGAGGTGACAGGAGCCTCAGGGCCCCATTGGAATGAGTGACTTTGCCTTTTGCAACTTTGAAGCTGACTGTTGAAATCACACTGATTTTGAGCACAAAGGGAAATTCCCTATATTTTCCTGCTATTTCTTAAGTTGTATCTCAGGTCAGAGAAGCTGCTATTCAGTTTCAGCAAGAGATTTCAGCGGTTCTCAAGTGATTTTAGAGGTTCTTTTCTGCGAGTTGGTTGGGCTGCTGTTAAGTCATTCTTGCACAGAAATTGATAAGGTTGACACTCAAATTTTTTATTTATGCAGTAGGAAAAAAAACCCACAAATGTTCACATACATCTGAGTGGCTGCCAAAATAAAACTCGCTTCTAGTTAACTTAATTAAAGAAGTTAGGAACTAATTACTGATGAGAGTTTGTTAAGTCTCATTGGAAACTTGTTTGAAGCTAACAGAATCCACGTTGCTGGCAAAACCTACATACATTGCCATGAATCTCTATCATTTTAGCTTTTAAAGAGTGCCCCATTTTTTTTAAGATCTGATAAATAAAATAAATATTAATATTTAAAAGAGCAGCAGGAGCTATAGTTGATTGTGCAGCAGAGCTCCAAAATGAATATTTAATGTGGTGTCCACTTAGGGTACTCCAAATATAATTACTGGCATTTGTCCAGCCAAAGAAAAAGGAGTGGGGGGAGGACGCAAGGCATACTGCTTATTTTAATTAGGTGAAATTATGTGGTTCAATAAAGCATGACAGCCTGCATAATGAGAGGAGAGACCCATGTTTATGCAAGAATTATTGGTGACAAAAATGTTGGCAGTGTGCATGTTTGGGGAAGGCAGCTGAAAGCCACTGTTTTATCTTCTCATTCATAATTTCCTGCAAGGCCCTTTAGAAAATAAACTGATATCAAGCAGAAGAGGGAAAAAAAAATGGGCATGTGTTTATTGCTTTCTCTGTCTAAGATAGATCAAGATAATTTATTTGGAGTGTTTCCGAAGATGCTCTTCAGAAAAACTGACAGTGTCTGTTTCTATCTCTCTCTCCCTCACCTTTCATCTCTCCCTCAATCCCTGTGATTCTCAGCGGAAGTATCTTTATGTAACATTGAAAACAAAATGAAGTAAAAGGGATAGTTACTGTAAAAAATAAATAATATTTTGATGCATCTTTCGTTACCATTTTTCACTAATGCCGAGGAAGTACTATATAATTTTGGTTTAAAGTATTTTTAGCCCATAACCATACTTTATTTCATTTTTATTGTTAAATACCATTATTAAAGCATATTTTATGAAAGATAACTCTTTAAAATATCATCAAAACTTTAAGGAATGGAAGCATTCTTTTCCCAAATTGTATTGCTTAAAAATTGCTTAGAAATTGTATTGCTTAAAAAAATATAAATATAACTGCTTCTATTGGCAATAAGTGTGGGAATTGGCTCAAAGCGTTGAAGTGCCCTTCTTGTGTATAGATGCTGTGGGTTCAATCAAGAATACCATATGATACCCAAATACTGCTGGGCATGGCTTCCTCCAAACAAAGACAAAAATAAAATAAAACCTAGCAAAAATTATTACAATTAGCATCATAACATTTATTCATTCTTTTGTTGAGGGACACCCAGCGTTGCAAAGACTTATGCCTGGATCTGTGTTTGGGGATCATACAGGGTGTTCTCAGGGAACTACTGTGGTGTCAGGGATTGGTCCGGGTCTGTTACAGGAAAAACAAATGCCCTACACTTGCTACTATCTGTCCACTCCTGTTCTTTCGATAACATTATTGTGATAGAGGTTGCATGGCTATAATAATGTTTGGCTTTGCTTTTGGGGGGGGCAGGGGGCACATCTAGGAGTACTCTAGGCTTACTCCTGATTCTACACTCAGGGAACACTCGTGCCTGGCTTCAAAACCTTCTGGGTTTTGAGGGTTAAACGTAGACTGGCTGTGTGCAGGATAAGCACCCTACCTGATGCTCCATTGGTCCAGCCCTGTAGCAGAGTTACTGCAGTTCCATCACTATGAAGGTGCTGAAGACCTCCCCACCCGGCCTTGTTAGTACTTTCAAGAAGTGCTAAGATGAAGAAAAACAGGATCAATACCAGACTGTTAGTATTAGAACACAGTGATTTTCTAATATATTTTTTTAAACTTCATTATCAAAACAGGAATTTCTCCTTTTAAACTACAAGATTTCACCGTGAGTCATATGAATGGTGACATTTTGAAGGAAGTAAAGATAATTGTTTTTTTAACACAAGGTTTTGTGAAAATTAAGGAGTAAAGGAAAACTGAAAGTTCACAGAGTCGACAGGGTAGATGTGCATTTCAGACGTGGCATCTTACTGAGAGAAGTTAGCTGGAGTAAGGTGAAACAGTAAGTGGGCTTTCTCAAAGGGGAGAGGAGAATGCCGACAAGGCAAGGGAGTGAGCAGTGAGCAGCGTAGCAGACTCTGGGGTGTTCTGTGGTAGAGAAGTAGAGATAAGGGAAGCGGCTGGCAACACTCAGAGACAGCAGTAGGGGACAGAGGGATTCTGATAGTGGGTGTGGTATAACAATGATCTACTTCTGAAACATTACCATTGGCACTATTATAAATCAGAGTGCCTAAATGAAAACCAGTTTGAAATATAATAAACTATCTTCCTATCAATATCAAATACTTATAAAAATAAATAATATCTGGCATGGATATATAGGCAAATATAAATAGTAGGTAGTAGACAGATGGATAGAACATAGAAGTGAGTAGAGAGAAAGAGTTGCATAAAGAAGGAAAGGTGATGGGTTCAATGGAACTTGAAGCCAAATGAGTCACTGTCACTGTCATCCCATTGCTCATTGATTTGCTCAAGAAGCGGGCACCAGTAACGTCTCCATTGTGAGATTTGTTGTTACTCTTTTTGGCATATGGATTATGCCATGGGTAGTTTGTCAGCCTCTGCTGTGTGGGTGAAATACTCTTGGTCACTTGCCAGGCTCTCCGAGAGGGTTGGAGAAATCGAACCTGGGTCAGCCACGTGCAAGGCAAACGCCTAACCCACTGTGCTATGGCTCCAGCCAAATGAGTAAAGCTTCATGACTCTGGTCCACCAAGAAACCCCGTGATCATGAATAAGATAAGGGAAACTGTAGGAAATCAAAAGAGGGGTAGAGGAGACAGGGTGAAGTTGATATGCAAAAGTTAGCCCAGCCAGGTTCTGACAATATTGAAAGAGCCAGGAGTTTCTGAGAGATCAAAGTATAGATGAAATGTGCATCTCAAAGATGATGCAGTTTGAAGTTTCAATCTTCATAACCCAGAGCAAAAAAGGGAAGTGCGAACTGCCCTTTCACAAGTTGTAAAAGAGGAAACAAAGACAGAAATATCTGGCCATTAGGGATGAGAGGGGGCCAGCGTGCAAACTATCTATCTTCTTTGAACCACTCACAAAAACACTCCGCGGAGAATTGGAATTTTGTCATACTAACAAAAGAGTAGTGATTGTGATTGAAATCTAATTCTTTCAATTTGTACCAATAACACAAAAAACTACATAAGGGGAAAAGATTTGTTACGAATAATAAGATATACAGAAATAAAATAGTGCTTTCAAAGGCAATGAACATTAAAAGAAAAATAATATTTCAGAAGTGTTTACAGTCTAAAATGTTTAAGAGGACTCACTTAAGAGACAAGGTAGGTATCTGGGGTAGAGAAGGGAACACGAGGACAAACAAAGTTGGAAATGATGCTGGATCAGAACTGTGTACTGAAAGTAGGCAAAGGAACAAACATGATAACTTCTCAGTGTCTGTATCGCAAACCATAATAAAGAGAGAGGGAGAGGGAGAGACAGAGTTAGAGAGAGAGTGAGAGAGAGACAAAGAGAAAGAGAAAGAGAAAGTGCAAGAGAGAGCGAGGGAGGTATGAAGGCTGGGGGGGGTTATAGGACAACTGGGGACATTAGTGGTGGGGTGGAGGGATGGATGTCGGAACACTGTATGATTGAACCCTCACCATGAACAGCTTTGCAACTCTGTATCTCATGGTGATTCAATTAAAAAAAAAGAGAGAGAGAGGTTAAAAATAATTTTTTCACGATCACAATCACAATCACAAAATCCCATTAATCTTCGATTTCTCTAGCGGGCTCAGTAACCTCTCCATTCATCCTATCCCTGAGATTTTAGAAGTCTCTCTACACTCAGCCCTCCCAACAATGTCACACTGGGGGCTCTTTCAGGGTCAGGGGAGTGAGATCCAGCTTGTTACTGGCTTTGGCATAGGAATACACCATGGGAAGCTTGCAAGGCTGTCCCATGTGTGCAGGAAACTCTCAGTAGCTTGCAAGTTTCTCCCAGAGGGAGAAGTAGGTTATAAAATATCTCGAGGCCACAAAGTGGCCGCGCTCTTCTGGGAGCTTACTTTTAAGTCTCTGGATGTTGGCCGTTGATGGGGTTACACACACCTGGGTTCCTCTGATGGTACCTTCATGTGTGAAGCTTGTCTGAATGTGTGGAGAGGGGCCTTGAGCATGGCTTTGGCTAGGTTCCAGTGGTCTTCGGCCACTGGGAGCTCTGCTCTGGGCGGGGAGGGAAGCTGGAGCCCATCCCCTCTGAGGGGCCCCGGGGAAGACAGCCAGGAGTGCGGGCAAGAGACTCTCTGCCAAAATAAGTTTTTAGTTGGGAAAAAGAGTGCAAGTCCTAAGGTCCCTGCCTTGCTTGTGGCTGTTGATTCCTGGAGCCATTCATGTTCCTCTAGCACTGCCTGGACTCACTCCTGACCTCAGTCAGGAACAGACCTTGACCACGTGAGAGTCCCCCAAACCTCAGAACAAGCCAGCTAACACAAACATCTTTTGAAGAAAAGCAGCAAACTATCTATACTAAAATGCAAGGAGAAATAAAGAAAAACCTTATGAGATTAAAAGGAAAACAGTTTCTGGAGAAGAGAGTTGAAGGTAGAACTTTTTTACTTTAGTCCCAATTCTGAAAATAACAGCAAAACGACAAAACAAAACTGACATTGAGATCAGAGTCACAGAGGCCTTTCTAGGAAATGGGAGAGAAGTGAATTCACTTCCTAGAACTAAAAGCAGAATCTAGGTGATATAATAATATACAAGGACACTACTTACGTGGAATATTGGGTCAAGAAACTGAGTCAAATTCTCATTAAGCTATTAGACTTCAAATTCAATGGAAAGCCTTTTTAGAAAATTTAAGAGCCCATTTTCAGCTTAAAAAGAAGTAGCACTGAAGGCAATTTGAGGCTACAGTAAAAAAAGACAAAAGTAAAATAGAAATAAACAAAAACCAATCTTTTTTTCTCCTTGACAAAACCAGAAAACTTCTTTTAGGGTTCTATGTATCTTCAATTACTTATAGTTCAATGTTGATAGCACTAGTAGCACTATCTGTAGCACTACTGTCCTGTTCTTCATCAATTTGTTCAAGCGGGCACCAGTAATATCTCTGTTGTGAGACTTGTTGCTACTGTTTTTGGGATATGGGTAGCTTGCCAGGCTCTGCAAGGTAGGCAGCTTGCCGGGCTCTCCGAGAGGGACTGAGGAATCGAACCTGGGTCGTCCAAGTGCAAGGCAAATGCCCTACCTGCTGTGCTATTGCTCAAGTCCAAGAAAATTTCAATTGGTAATTTGCATGGAATTTGCGTATTAATCATCATATTACACTATAAAAATACAAATGCTCTGTTAACATTTATGGGTATTAAGAGAGTAAATAATTATATTATGTGTTATAGCACTGTAGTACTGTAGCACTGTCGTCTTCTTGTTCATCGATTTGCTTGAATGGGTGCTAGTAACGTCTCCATTTGTTCCTGTTGAGTGCTAGTGTAGCCCGAAGGCATACTGGGGGCTCTTTCAGGGTCAGGGGAATGTGGACTGTTGTTGTTACTGTTTTTGGCATATCGAGTACACCACGGGTAGCTTGCCAGGCTCTGCTGTGCGGGCGGGATACTCTTGGTAGCTTGCCAGGCTCTCAGAGAGGGACCGAGGCTTTTGAGGCAGCCACTAATCACCTTTACAGGTGTTCCCAGCCTACTGACTGTAAGCTTTTGGTCGACTGGCATGTTGTAACAATCTGCTCACCGACAACACTCCCTGCCTGCGTCTCTGGGCAGCACCTGGGACATCTGCAGCGTCGGGTTGATCTCCTTGAAGTTTATGTAGTGTTCTCTGAGGTTGTTGAGCAGTTGCCAGAGGAGGACCCTATCGTGGAGGGTCTTTGCTGGGTCAAACACCTGTGCCGAGTTCCAGATCACTGGGTGGTTGGCTGACAGCACCCCACAGTAATGAGCCACTGCATGGGTCTATGGACCCATGGTAGCAGTGCTATTATGCACACATCTAAAAACTATTTTTAACACTTATCTTTATTTGTAATGCAGTTGTAATATTGTACAAAATATGAAATATTTGGTGTTTCAAGATTTGAAGCATTTAAAAACCTATATAATATTAGTATGATTATTACCCTCCTGTTTTCTTCTGACGTAATGGCAGAGCTGGTTACTGCTTGGCTAGGGGTGAGTTGTGTAAGTACTCTCAGTTACCTTAGGACATTGCCATAGAGAAAACCTTAAACTTAATAGTCCAAAATCATTCTCTTAAGATGTTCATTCTGCTTTTCCTCAAAAGCAAATCATCTTCCAACATCTTTTATAATCTGGCATTTATGTTGAAAATTATTTTTATTCTGCTGCCATGTGATTTTAATTTAACCATGATTAAATAACAACATAGGAAATATTTCAAAACAACAACAAATGATTCATCATAGCTTTGCTAATATTAATCTCAACAAAGCAAGATTGAGAATGTGTATGTAAATGAAGTTATGCTAATTTACTCTTCAATCATCTGCAATCCCATTATAGTTTCTGTAGAATACTTATTGTTCCATTTAAAATATTTGGTACATGATATAAGATAGTTTATAATATAAAATCAAAGTAGGTTGATAATTTGCTGTTTGTTTCTTGGGCCACAGTCGGAAGTGCTCCGGGCTGGCTCTTGGATCCTTGGTAAGTGATTACTCCTGAAAGACTCAAGGGACCGTAGGAGATACCAGAGATCTAACCCTGGTGGTGTCCTCAGAATCCAAGTGCCCTACCCTTTGTACCGTGACTCTGACCCCAGTGATTTCCCACACTTAACTATAGACATCACTTTCAAGTTTCAAAATAATAGGCTTCCATGATCCTACTCTTTTTTTGTTAGATTTCTTTTATTTTGGTATGAGGGCCAAACCCAGAGGTGCTCAGGGCTTAAAAACCTTATCTGCTGGACCATCTCTCTGGGCCCTGCACTCTGCTTTCCTTCTTTAAAAAATAAAATTATTTGTTTGTTTTCACAAAGTTGTTCATAATTTATGACATTCAATATTCCAACACAAATTCCACCATCATTGCCTCCTCTGCTTTCGAACTGCTGTTCTAAATTTTGTTTTTTCTCCCACCTACATATAATTAATACTCCATATTTGTCTAAACACCATATTCAATCATATCAGTTTGATATTTATTTTGCACCATAATTAAAAATTCATCCTAAGGGGCCAGTGGTATAGCACAGCTTGTAAAGTACTTGTCTTACACAGGCTGGCCCCAGGTTCAATCCTGGTTATATTTTCAATTAAGCTTTAAATATGCCTCACTTAAGTTCTATGATTTTTTGTCTAAGAAACTTTTGTTTGATTTTGGGCCATGACTAGAGGTGCCCAGGGATTACTCCTGTCTCTGATCTCCGGAGTCACTCCTGGTCCTGGTCCTACTTGGGGAAGCCTGTGAGATGCCGGGGGTCGAACCAGGTCAGCCCCCAGCAAAGCAAACACTTCACCTGCTGTACTGTCTCCAGCTTCCTTTTCTAAAACTTTATAAGACAACTTCAGATTTCTTTAAGCTTCTCTAGTGAACCAAAGGAAGATTATCAAAGCGATCAAGTGAATGCACGTGCTCCTTGACCTCAAGGTATCAAGAAATACAGGAAGGTAGAAATAACGTGGAGACTGGAAATTCGATGCTGCTAAAATCCTTCATTGTATGTATTACTGTACCGATGTGCCATTGCTTAAAGGACAGGTGAGTGGAAAACAGCTTAAAAGAGATTTAAAAGTCTGTGTTATGCTTTTTACTCATCCTGGTATCAATTGAATCTTTTAAAAATTACTTTTGTGTCAATGGAAGCCAATTTTATGATAAAGGATTAGAATTATATGGTAGAATATATTTAGTGATAGGCATAATGTATTTCAAAGGATGTTGATGAACACAATTTTATAAGAAAATGTTACCTAAAAAAACCTAAATTTAGTCCTTATCATTTTTCTCTATATAAATTTGGCTAAAAAATATCAGTGGTGACTTCAATTTCATGATGTAATCACCAGAATTTGATTTTCCCTAATGGTTCTATTTGTTGTCTGTAACATGCCTACACAGGGCTGAGAGACAGAAGGAGGGTTAAAGTACTTGCTTTGCTCAACTCTGACCCAGGCTGAATGCCCAGCCCTACTCACTGTGCTCTAAGACAGACAGAGTCAAGATTGAGTCTGGAATACCACCAGGTATGGCCCAAATATCAACCAAACAAACACATAAGCCAAACAAACCATATGTCTAGAACAGCAGTAACTAGACGATAAATGAATAACAAACCTCATTCCTTCTTTTTTTAAAACTGCTCACACACATATTTGCAATTTAAGGGATAACATGAACAAAAATGATAAAAATCCTGTACTTCATTTGTGTAAAATATATTACGAGTATTTCTTGTAGTATTTGCCACTTAACCATACCTATATTCAAGGTTTTCTCTTTTCTTTGTTTGACCTTTGAAACTAACTGAGCTATTGATAATTTTCCTTCAGGGTAATTGGCACTAGGCTAATTTTCAAAAGTTATAACATCAATCATAGGTAATAGCACAGCTAATTGATAGGAGATGTTTTCTGGACGTGATGTTGTTCATTCATTTGATTGGTCTCATTATCCTCATTTTCCTTGACCGTTTCCATGTTAATTCTCACCTGATGGTCATGACCATTATGGGGGGAGATAGAAAAGCTTTCAGAGCTGAATCTTATCCCTGACTCTGTCAGTAAGTTGCTTAGCCAATGTGTGGCACCCATGAGATATGGACCTTCCACCATGCCCTGGCCTTCATGATGGGGTGGCCCAAACTCAGGAAGGGCACAGGACAGCGGGTGTTAACAGATTTCAGTTCCTGCCTTGTAGCGGGGGCAGAGCAGATGGAAGATTCCACGTGGCAGAACAGTGCAAGGGACCAGGCACATCCGCCCTGGGTATTGCTCTGTGACTTTCTTAGGTGTCATCTTCCACATTTGGTTTTTGACCTGACCTCACACGGCCTGGGTCTCAGGTGCTGAGCAGTCCTGTCCTTCAGGGTGTCTCCCCTCTTCACAGGTCTGGCCCGATCCCCGGGGGAGAGACACACATTCATGCACTCAAGCGTTCTGAGAACAAGAGCCTTTTCATAACCTCCATCACCACAGGGTCACTCGCTACCCCGGGTTTCCCCGTGGTGGCTGGCAGGTCTGGTGAGCAGCTGTGGCCCCGGGTGACTCAGAAACCAAGTTAAACTGTCATCAGAGTCAGTCTCTTAATGACAGTGTCCACAGAGGATATTTCCTGGTAATTGGCTTTTCGTGCAACCAGACCTGAGATTTGACTTTTGAACAAATAAAGCCTTGTCAGGATTAAACCCCCATTAGTAATTCCTAAGAAGTTTCTGTTGTGTGTGTGTGTGTGTGTGTGTGTGTGTGCGTGTGTGTATGTGTATGTGTGTGGTTTTGATAGAACAAAAGGACATTAATTTCCTGACTCCCAGACTTCATCTGCTTTAACTTTATTCATCTATTTTACTTTAGGGAAAAAAAAAAGGTATATTACATCTTTTCAATAAATATATTTATGGTCCGCCAGGAGATTCATGCATAAGAATTGAAAATTACCATGAAGCTGATGGTATTCCGTGAATTGATGGAGAAGCTCTGGCCCTGGCCGGCCTGTGCCTCCCCGAGTCCTCGCGGTAGGTCAGAATATGGTATGAAAAGGGCATTAGGATGAAACGAATCAAGTGATCCGGTTAGATTAAAAACAATGTTCAGCTTGGCACAAACCAAGTTAGAATGTTTCAAATTAAAAGTGAAAACTGAACCAAATGGTTTAACTTAAAGTCTACTATACAGCCTTATTAAGGAACTAAATGTGTTGTAGCCACATCCATTTGAATGTTTATGATATATTATAAACATGCATGTTTTATGCATTATGGAAGCCTTCTTTGATCTCTTCAGAAAGCCACAAGACCTTACTGATGATTGCTTTATTTTGGCAGTTTTTTGGAAAAAATCCATTAAGGCAGCAGGAAATCACATGCTATCATTTTAGGATCATTTATTCTGAATGAAAAGGAGATTTGCCTACAATATTTTAAAATTTGAAATACAAAGTTTTTATGTAATACTATTATTGCTAATAATTATTTGTATGTTTGCGACAGAAGGACACAGAGTATTTCACAATTTATATTGTTAGATAATAAAACAGTCCAGTGGCACTCACATGCAATTCAAACTTTTTTGTTTGTGATGGGACATGCTGGGTTTTACACATAATATTAGCTTAGTCATTTATGAGAATTACCTGAGTTTTCCGTCCTAGTGTTCAATAGCCCTTGTCAAAAGTTATATCTCATTACTCGATCATTGACTATAATTGAAGGCTCTCACACCATGTTATGTCTCTAGTTTACAGAGAGTGTGAGATTTACACATGGATATCACTCAATACAAAAACAAATATCTTACTTTTCAGATTAATGAAAGAGTGACCAGAGTATTTGTTAGTGAAGATGACAATAAAAAGACTAAGATCACATAGGAAATAAGTTGGAAGAACATGGAAAATGGTAATAATACCTTGCAGCTCTAAGAATCTATGATTTGGTTTCTGACTGGTGTTTGCTTAGTCAAAGATAGAACTGTAGCACTGTCATCCCAGTGTTCATTGATTTGCTCGAGCAGGCACCAGTAAGGTCTTCATTGTGAGACTTGTTGTTACTGTTTTTGGCATACAGGATATGCCTCGGGGAACTTGCCAGGCTCTGCCGTGCAGGCAGGATACTCTTGGGAGCTTGCCAGGCTCTCCAAAAGGGACAGAGGAATCGAACCTGGGTCAGTCTTGTGCAAGGCAAACATCCTATCTGCTATGCTAAAGTAGTGAGTAGTTAAAAGGTCAACCTAAAGTCAACCTGCATCAAAGATCACTGTCACTGTCACTGTCACCCCGTTGTTCATTGATTTGTTTGAGCAGGCACCAGTAACATCTCTCATTGTGAGACTTATTGTTACTCTTTTTGGCATATCGAATACACCACGGGTAGCTTGCCAGTTTCTGCCATGCAGGGCGCGATACTCTCAATAGCTTGCTGAGCTCTTCAAGAGGGGCGGAGGAATCAAACACAGGTCGGCCTTGGCCTCGTGAAAGGTGAATGCCCTACCTCTGTGCTATTGCTCCAGCCCGCAATCAAAGATACAGAAAATATTTCTAAGAGTGGAGTGGCATTGGCTAATTTCAAGTAAAAATTTTAAACTTTTAGCAGCAAATATTTAATTTGGCAGGAAAAAAATTTTCTTGTGTGAATTTGAAAATTAATGTGCTTCCTATAAACAAAAATTTATTCTCTGTGTCAACTGAAGGGAATGTCTGTCTGACAAAGACACAGATATAGCAATGTGTCCTTAGTATATTCTTTATGAGTGTCTTTCAATTAATTCAATTAATTTCACCAATGAGCACATATCTTGAAGATTTTAACAAAGAAAAATACTCAGTTTTCTATGTAATAACTCCCACGGTATAGATTATTTAATTTAATCTCTCAACTACCTTCAAGGGATAAAATGAGAAAAAATAAACTTCTTCTTATTGTTGCTAAAGGAAATGCAATGTTCTAGACATTTTATGGGTGATACTGAGGTAGGAAGGGAGGGAAGTGAAGGAGAAGGAGAGGTAGCATGGGGCGAAATGAGGAGGGGAGAGAGCAACGGAGTATGGAAAGGGCTAGCGTGGCTCCAAGTGCTAGAGAAGGAGACAAGAGAGGGAGTAAATACTCGGAGGAAGAACGTCACCACCCCAGGTCTGCGGAGTAGAACTAAAGGGATGAGGCCTAAGGTGTCCTTCTGCCTGGAAGCGGGATAGTGTGTCTAAAGCTGGTTCCGATGCCAGCCCCACATGCGGTCGGGAAGCAGCTGAGGCATGAAGAATAAGACAGCCCTGAATGTTAATCGGGGCCACAGCAGACCCCACGGCTGCCTGAACTCTAAGCCAGTCATCGGGCCCCGCCCAGGGCGGGCTTTTCCACGTGAAGCCCTTTCCACATCTGCTTTCACTCTAGGCGTGTTGCAGGACATCTTCACAGCTGTATTTTGCAGGGAAGAACGGACAACATTCCAAATACTGAGCCACAGCTCTGGCAGCACCATCCACGAACAGAATCTACACACAAATAGTCAAAGTTGAGGCTCCAAGGAGTGTTGCATATGGTGACTAAGACTGTATGTTTGTGTGTGTGCATGTGCATGTGTGTGTGTGTCAGTTTGATGGCATTTTTTATGCACAACACATAACTTCCACATGGGACTTAAATCAAAAGCAGTTTTGATGTGTGTTTCCATTTTCCAATACTGAGAAAGTAGGACCTGCTCCATCACTTCACCTCACCCTGGGGTGCGCGCGTGTGCATTTATTTCTTATTTATCTATTTATTTTATTAATTCACCCAACCGACCCGAGTTCGATTTGTCCGTCCTTCTCGAAGAGCCCGGCAAGCTACCAAGTATATACTGCCCACACGGCAGAGCCTGGCAATCGACCCGTGGTGTATTCGACAGGCCCAAAACAGTAATGACAAGTCTCAAAATGGAGACATTACTGGTGCCAGCTCAAGCAAATCAATGAACAGCAGGATGACAGACAGTGTGATCCTGAGAAAGAGGTCACCACGAGAAGCGTGGTTCCAACAACAAACTGACCATCGCGTGTGTTCTGGTGTCAGTATCCAGTTGCCAAGTTTGGGCTCAGTCTCTCAGCAGCTGCCTGCAGGTTGACAAGGATTTTGTGGTCCAGCTTGATATCCTTTCACTCCCTATCGGGAGATATGCAGAATTTAGACTCTTCGGGCTGTAGCATTATGGGGCCCAGCTTCTAGAGAGATCTACAGCCTCAGTCTGCACTCTACAGAGCATGACTCCAAGCACTTTCTGTCTCTCTGTCCTTTGTGCTATTCTCTGAGCACTCTTGGGAGGACTCACCAGGTTAATCTGACACATGAGGAACATTCTACTTTTAAATGATATAAGTCCATTGATTGGGTCTTGGTGACAGTCGATGTCCCTTCATCTTGGCCAGGAAAAGGGCCATCTTCAGGGTCAGAGTGACAGTACAGTGAGCAGTATGCTTTCCTTGCAAGCTGATAAGGTGCAAACTATCTGGTCCCCCTATTCTGCTGAAAGTGTTCTCTGAGCACAGAGACAGGAGTACCCCCTGAGTACTGCTGGGTGTGCCCCACCAGTGAAAACATACTGTACTCAAAAAGAGGGTAGTTTGTCCCACCCCCCCCATATTCTTTGGACTAGAAGCAAATTAAAGCTCTTCTCACAAAGAAAGGGACTAATTCAAGTTGGTGCCACCTCTGAGTTTTGTGGCTCATGACTCGTGCCTCAGCTGTGAGAGATCCCCTTGCTCCATCAGCCTCGCTTGCAGCTCCCTGCCCTGCATTGCTCCCTTGAATGCTCTGCAGTCTCTCCAACCATTGTTCTTAGTGCAATTGGATCACAGAATCAACTGTGATACAAAGCCAAGTGTCTTTGAAATGACAGGTCTTGGAGATAAAAAGAGTTTGTGCATCTGGACAAAGTTGCTTACTCTTCTCCTTCTTGATGCAACCATCCAAACCAAGCAGCGATTTGGGAAACAGAGGGAGATATGTGACTCGGTCTAACCCAATACTGCTTCCTTTTGCATGGCTGGACACGGGCTTTCAAAATCCAGCAGGCGTCAGCCAACCTCCTCTGTGAGCTTCCTGCCAAGAGAGTGGGCCACACACTAACTACATCTCCTGAACACTCGTCTGAAATGCCGGGTCCTAGTCTGCGCGCCAGAGCTACCGAATCAGAATAATTTTCCGTAACAAGACCCAGGTGCTTTCTGCATACTTGTTTGCAAAGCACTGTCTGGAATTCTTACATTTTGCTTATGCATTCTCTCAGGCATCTGTGCTGGTGATTATTTTCTCCTGTATTTGTTGCCTTGAAATTAAAAATACAGCAATGTGTTTAAAGCTTCTTTTAGTCAGTTCAGGATATATATGGGAACGTGCTGGATTAAGTTTGGGATCACGTCGCTGGGGACAGCAGGAGAGCAAAGTCCAGTTGGTATTTTTCTCTTTAGGCTCCTTTTGAGCTGAGGACTCATGGAAAGCCATGGACCTCTCTTCCTCCTTCCGACTACAGGCAGAAACACTTCAAACTTGGATGAAGCACTATCATCAGATTAGAAGTGGCATAATAGACAGAGGACAATGGGATGAATTAAGGAATATTTACAGCTTGTCAACTGAATCTTCTTAACTCCAATAACTATTCAAAGAAAAGAATAAAGCAAAACACAGGCTTCCTTTCCAATTGCATGAATAGCTTCTTCCCTCTACTCAGCAAAACCTAAGAATTTTCTGTGATGTGGACCATTGCAATTATTTGAAGTTCCAATTCAATGGATATTTTTGCATGAAGTGGTTCCTTTAAAATACATCAAAATTTTACAGTATTATAATAAGGTTCATACTACATACATTTATAAAACATTAGGTTAAATGCAAATTGAATATTAAAATAAAATTATATGGGAAAGGTGATATTCTTGAATTCATTTTCTTGTTTTTGTTTTGAGACAGCACCCAGTTGTGCTCAGTGCTTATTCCTGACTCAGTGCTCTGTTATCATATTTGGTGGGGCTCTGAGGAACATGTATGGCACTAGGACCAAACCCAGGAGAGCAAAATGCAAGAAAATCTTCTTACCCACTGTACTATATGTCTGACCAAGAAACCTCAATTTTTAAAAATAGTTTCTTACCATTTTTAATATTTGTACTAGAAATAATGTTTTATCTTCAATGTCCTTTTAAAATGGATCAACATACTAATTCTATTTTCACTTTAATATCTGAAGGATAATTATCTCAAAACCATCTATGTTCTACAAAGCATCTACTTGGTTTGAGCAGGAATCAATTGTGGCTTTTTACGAATTCAGAACACCACTCCATGAGAAATCTGCCTCTGATTGGCAGTGTCCTAGGGGAAATTACTCAAACAAATTCTGTCTCAGTTTCATGGGGAAAAATACATAGTTATGAAGGTAAAAGGGATAATCTATGAAAAGCAATCAGAACAATGCCTAGAGTAAATGTTCAATGAGTATCATTATTGTTGTTGTGATTACAGACATGAATGCATGACTTAAGGCCCAGTCTTCACTTGTTTTTTGTATCTTTAAATCCAGGAGCACTTGGTACCATTCTGCATTGAGAGTTTTGATGATAATGAACCTTAGTGTGCTGATATACATATATATATATATTATATCATATTAAACACAGATACAAAGATACAACTCTCTGAACTGGGGCTCAGTCAGTTTCTAGATTTATGTTAGTGTGTGGACAAAAATTGGAGTGATCAGATAGGTAAAAGTTTTCCTGTATAGTATCCTCTTATATACAAATAATAAAACATCACATACATGGCACTGAGTTTGTAGTTATTTTGTAAGAAATGAAAAATAAGCATAATGAATGACTTTTTAAAATTATGATTTTGCCAAGAGTGATGTTATTTAATAAGGCCTGGGTATCAGCAACAAAGCCAAAGAGGAAGGCCTGAGCCTGCTTTATTTATGAATAGAGGGAAGGGATGCTAAACAGCACAGAGAGTTCCTGGAAACTTTAATGGATGTTATATTGAACATGTCATGTGTGTAACCATTCATGGTGGTTCTCTAACTTTTGCCTGGAAAAGAAAATCCACCTGTGCTCTATCTCCTCAATTTTATCCCAATCCCAGGGGAGAAGACAGATGACTGGTCCAAATCTAGCTGACCCACATGTATACAGAGGTTATAGCTAGTGGTTGGGAACAGTTGATTCTACAGAAGCCTATTGACCAAAACTCAGGGCCGTGCATGTCTCTTCTCCAGGATCTGGAAGTACGGGAGGGAGTAAAGTCTACCACTTCTGAAACGGAAGCAGCAAACTGTCCTGCTTCTTCCCAGCCACCATTTTGTTGAGTGTGGCCATTTAACTCTGTGTTCACTTGCAAGGATTCTGTTCTGGGAAAACAATCATCCCCACCTTCCTCACCTGGACTTTCTCTAGCTGTTTTTCTGGGGGTTTGTAACTGAGGAATCGTAACTGGCAGTGAAGTGTTGGATGGAGCCAAGTCTTGGTGAGTCATGAAAGCAGAGCAGGAAGTCTGCATTTGGGCATAATAGGAAATGACATCATCAAAGCCTTTGAATAGGCACCTGAAGTGATCAAAGTGGTTTTAAAAAAGATGATTGTGGCAGCGTGTTCAAGATCAATTAGATGATTCTAGAATCACATAAACCAGCACAGAAGTACACTCAATATGTAGAAAATCAGACTTGCAAGTGCTCTCTGTGTATGTGTTGATACATATATGTACATATGCACATATGTATATGTGTATGTACTATAAAGAGAGAAGCAAAGTCTACCATACATTAAAATTCTATTAAACACCAAGGATAGTACTCATTAAAGAATGTGTTTATCATGACAACTTTTTTTTTTCGTATTTCAACACAGTCAATGTCGTCCTTTTACTTAGAACAATTAAATAGGTTCAGCTAGAGTATAGATTTGTTCCATTTCTTCAGCTGCTACAGATACTCACTCTTTTCTCATTTCCAGTACCATTCCCCTTTGTTTCCCAGTTGATTAAACAAACGGACATTCCTGAACTCACGTCTCAGATCTAGATTGAAGACATGAATTAGAAATTAGGTGTGTTGATGTGAATGGTCCTACTTCTCAGAGAAGTTCAAATCAACCGTGATACTTTTGCAAAAACATTACCAAAAATAAATCGTTCTGTAAAAACTTTTTCAGTCATTTAAAGTAAAACAAAAGAAGGCCTCAACATAATTGCCTCCAAGAAGTTGAGTGCAATTATCATAGGTAATTATCACGTTTCCAAAGGAGCATTTAAGAAAAGATGCACTTAAATGTGCTTGTTTTAAAAAGTTTCTGGAATATATGCAAGGTGACAGGGTGAGGCCCGCAGCATAGGGAGTTAGGAGATATCTCCGATGGCGATGCCTCTTCTGGAGAGGTGAGCACAGCACGGCTACCGAAATGCTCATGGAAATGATAGCATATGTGAGAAGTAGCCTGGAGGAGTCAGACATAGCCTCTGATCCTGTGAAATAGCCCTTCGAGGTCACTGGTAAAAGCGTCTTCGGTGCAGTGGGAGAGAGAGAAGGCAGGAGAATGGTTCACTCTCAGGGGCATGGCAAAAACAGAGTAGTGTATAGCCTAGAAAACCCAACTTTCTCTCTGTCCACTGACATGGGAACAACTTTTCCAGGCCTGGGTCTTCCCAGAGGTAAACAGAGTATCCCAGAGTCAGACAGAGAACATGATCAATAGGAAAAAAGACCCACTTGGGTGAGAAAGGAATCAAAAGAAGACATTTTTTTTCCAGTTCTCTCTGAAACGGCATCTTTGACTCGTGTACAGTGCTCAGAGAATATGGGCCAGTCCCAGCAGCCCACGGGGCTGCACAGCACAATGCTCATGCTTGCAACGTGTTGCTGCTCTGACACTATGATCTGGGGAAGCATCCTGCTTTAGAACGTCCTGTTATTCCTTACTCTGAAGACTTCCATTGGTATGGAACAGAACTCCTCCACAGAAAAACACACTTCACAGATGCTGTGCATGGCCGCTCTCTCAGTGTTCCTGAATGTGGTCTCCACTAACAGAATTCTGCATACATGGAGGGAAGGATGGCCAATACATACACCGGAACCCTTGAGGATTGGGGCGTAATTGTCCCCAGGATAATAGGTAGAGTGAACAAAAGATGCCGTTGAGCTAAAAGGGTATCCTACAATTCTGCTTTTTCTCACAACATGTCCTCTGCTAATAACCTCAAAGTGGAAAATAATGAGCAACTTGGAAAATGAAGTGCTTTTCGTGAACTGGCCTTTGAAATAAAGTCCAGGGGTGAGTTCGGAAAGCCGAGCTCCCTCGGCAGCCGGGCTCCACCGCACAGTATGACGCCGAGGTGGGCTCTCCAGACCCCTCGCCCCCAGAGCCCGACTCCCCGCCCAGCGGCAGCACCAATTCCAACCACTTCCTGCACACTCTGGACTGGCAGGAGGAAAAAATGGGCCAATGTTTTTGTTTACAGGAATTCGCCTAAGTGTTTGTATGAAGACAACCAGAGTTGAAGTGTATGTGTATGAAGTGTATGTGTATGAACACACACATGACCTTCTTTAGCTCCATTTTTGTGACAACCTTGCCCAGGCCTGAGCACAATTTTGAGAGCTCCCAAAATGTGGAATAGTGGGATTTATTGCACACAAACTCAAAACATAAGATGGCAAGAGCAGAAGCTTAAACCAAACAGATTCTAAACTCTGGACCCCCGAGGTGGCCTCCCTGCTCATGACACAACACCTTGTCCTCACAATACAGATCACGCTTAGACATGGACCTAGCCTGGGTTGTGAGAGATGAAAACAAAACTTGGATTGTTCCCGGCCATCTCATGGCAATTTGTGAAGGTAGCCAGAGTAGTTCACCCTGAAGATAGGGACCTAGAGTAATAGATATTTGGGTCCGGTCCGGCACCCAAAGGAGGAGATGGTCATGGAAACATTGGGTTTGCAGTCCTGGAGAGGGACACAACCAGCGTATGGTCAGGGGTACATGGACACCTGCAGAAACATGGGAAGCGAAGGGAGGCATATTGAAAAGGATAAGTGTGAATTATGCTAGTGTCTAACAACTGACTGCATAATGAAGCTTGCTGGTGTTATCACCTCTAATAATTGATAAAACATAGTTTATTACAAAGGTGATAAAACTAGCGAGATCACTGGCTATTCTAAGATCTGAGACTCCGGAAAGTTGCTGTTCCTCAGAGTAACCATTTGAACTTTGCTTTTGGCCAAGGATCTTTCCAGCCTGGTTCTTTGTACAACATAATTCTCCAACGGAAAGACAGGTCATTCATCAAATAATTTATCTTTCATTGTTGCCTCTTGGTTCTCTAGTCCAAATTCGAAGCAAAATAATCATTAAAATAATTCTGATGATCCCAGACCTGGAGTTTATAATAGTTTCATAAAATATTAATATGATAATTATATAGTTATTGAAAAATTACCTGCTTAAAGAATTAAGGGGATATTTTTAACAATATGAACTCTACCATGATTTTCACTTTGGGATAATGTGATAATTATCTCATAAATTTTATACATAGTGTGTTCTGTTTTGTTTTTTCTTTAATCAGGTCAGGGAATTAGCTTAAATTATAAATGAAAAGGTATTTTAATGGTTGCTTTGCATACAGAGCTCTAATTCACAGTCAACTGCTTATATTGTTTTCCAGTGATAAATGTATTTCACAAATCATCACTTCAGCATTTGTGAACACGTGCAAAAGAACAGTTTTAAATTATTGATGTTTACACTGTATTAGTTATTTAGTCCACATTGTAATGTAGTTCTATTCTATTTGTGTTCTTTGTTTTTATTCAAATGTTAGATTTAATATTTAATAACACATTATAAATATATGCTACTTTCATTTTAAGATACTAGGATGTCAAGGTTATTTTCAGAGCAGAATAGAAAGCGGGTGCCTCTGGAGTTCTACAGAGTAATTATTTTTCTTGTTTGTTGATTATGATTTATTGTGATTAGGGGTTAAACTGTCACTGTGATATATTCTCAAATTATTCCCTATCCCCACCCCCAAGATAAAATAAAATAAAATAAATTAGCATGCAGAAATTTTGCACACAAAAACCCAGAGCACAAATAACAAACACAAAAGAAATATGTGTAATATTTTAATAATACCTTAAAGAAGATCATGAAAACAATCCATGAGCCAATGGATTTTGATATACTCATTCATTTTCTCAAACTTGACCATTAGGAAGCCTGACGTGTATAGTTTCACCCAGAGTGCACCTTCTAAGGATTTCCAGATTCAGTAGTTTAAATACAGAGAAACTTCAATTTTTATCAAAAATCTAGCACTAATATTTGTCTGCTAAAATGACGTTCTCTTCTTTGAGTTACTTTTAAAGTGTGTGAGGAAGTATAGAATGAGAGAGTACAAGGCTATGGGAAAAGTGCATATATGTGAAGGAAATTCTCTGTGAAAAGGCTAAAGACCCTACATTTGTTTGGCACTGGAAAATGTCTTAGATGTTTAATGTATTTTATTTATGTGTTTGGGAAGGAGTGTGTTCACCTGAAGTCAATTGATTATTCCAATGTCAAATGGTTTATTTGGAAACAAAACAACTCAACAAAAGCAAGGGCAGATGATAGAATGTCTTCCTTCATAGTCACCCAAAACGCTTCCAAGAATTCCAGGCTAACAACCCCTCTGCTAACCTCCAGAGAACTCCCCTCCCCCCATCCCCCCCACGATGTTCTGTAGCAAGGAAAATTAGCAAGGATTCCCTAGAGAGGGGCAAAGCATGGCATGTCTGTAGTTGACTGATAGATGTGCTTGTGGGCAATCTCTCGCTTCCCAGCATCAATTAAAGAGGGGTCTAAAAATAACGTTCACACTCTGTGGAGCATGGGATTGAAACCACAACAAGAGTGAACTAAACTAGAATTACGTGATTAGGAAGAAGGATGCCTCAGTTGTTAATATTGTGACTCGTATTAGAGTTGTAATTGAGGAAAGTAACTTAGAATTCTGCTAGAGGAATATTCTCAGACAGCTGCCTTCTCATGGAGCAGGCTTAAATTGCCCTGGTCAAGACAGTTGATGAGCTGGAGAAAAAACATGAGGTAGCAGAAACATGAAGATATCCCCAGATCCACACACACAGGGCAAGGATGAATGAGGCTATTGATTGTAAAAATGGTAAAGAAAAATAATATGAAAATATCAAAGACTGATTTGCAGGTCATGACTCAAACCAGGGATGAGTTATAAAACAGGAATCAGAATGAAGGAACTTGATAGAGTCATTGATAGATCCGTAGCAGTAATCTACACTCTGGTCGGAAGGAATCCTGCCAGTTGATTTTTCTTCTGTGCTGTAGTTTGTTCATATCTAATGACTAGAATATGTCCTCAAGCCTCTCTTCTGGGAAATGGTCGGAAAGGATGCATAACTCTTATTTAGTCAACCAATGTATAGGATAAAAGTAATAAAGGCATAAGAATTGATTTCAGAAGTCAATATGGATTTGTGCTTTAGTTATTTTCTTCGATTATTCTTTGTGAGTTCTCAAGAAAAGGGGTGCAAGGGACTCAAGCATTTGGTGGCCGAGAGCTACCTCCCCAGGCTGGCCCATGTGTGTGGAGAACAACGGGGAAAGGACCAGTGAATGGAGAAACAGGACCCGGGCCCCAGGCTGGTCCATAGCACTGTAGCACTGTAGCCCTCTCATCCATTGTTTATCAATTTGCTCAAGTGGTCACCAATGAGACTTGTTGTTACTGTTTTTGGCATATTAAATATGAAGGAATAGGTAGCTTGCTGTGTGGGCAGGATTGTCTCGGTAGATTGTTGAGCTCTCTGAGAGGGACCTAGGGAGGAATTGAACCCAGGGCAGCGCGTGCAAGGCAAATGCCCTACTCGCTGTGCTATCACTCCAGCCCAGCCTGGTCCACAAACAGTTTGTTTCTCTCTCCTCCCTGGCGTAGTCCAATCTCTCCCCTCGTGAGACAATCATAGTCATAGTTTTGGTCTTAGACCCAGTCATCTCAGCTCCATCATCCTAGTCTCCTCATAGACCTCAAGGTTCTCTGCTTCCAAGCAATGTAGTCATCAGGTTTTCCTTCTTGTCCCAAAGCCCCAAAGTCTCAGTTGTCCTCCTCTACTCTTCACCGTCATTGTTGGCTTTCTAGTCCCCTGTGCCTAGTCCACAGCATCCAGTGTTCAGCATCTAGCCCCCAGGGTCTTCGGCATCTCCAACTTCTCTTACTCTTACCGCATAGTTACACAGGATTCCTGTAGGGTGGGGATACAGGAAGGTGGGTTGGACATTAACATAGCAGCAAAGATATGTAAATCCTCTCCTTTAGGAAATTAACTCAAGGACAAGATTTTATTTGAAGAGTATGTTGCTTTCTCCTTTCCTCAGCTAGGAATCCATTTAAACAATCATGCCAAATTTATTTCTTATAATATTTCTAGTAATGTCATTTTGTATTGAACACAGTAAGAGATATATTAAGCGTAAAAGTTGGCACTTCCTGGGGACATCTCACTATATATTCTAGACCACAGTCCTCAGGCCAGGTTAGTCTTTCCTAGCCCCTACAGTTACTTCCTTTTGGGTCATGACAGAGTTTGTCCATGACAGTGCTCTTAACTTATAGTTAAGTAGTATGGTGTTTGATCTGGCCCATTTGGATGCCAAGGAAGCTCAGAGCTTGCCCTAAGTCCATCCAATCCTTCACCAGGACCCTGCTCTTAAATGCTGGGATCTAAGGGCAACTGAAGATTAAGTCAAGTAAATATTGATACCCATGAGTAAATATTATTTTGGAGTCAATTAAATCCCATGTCACATAGTGTAGCATGAACTGTTTCCTGTGTCTATAAAAAAGGACATTGTAAAAAACTAAAGAGCGCCGAGGGGCGCGTGCACTCGCGGGCTCTCCGGGCGGCTCTGTCTCACCGCCCGCGTTCGGTGCCCAGGAACCGCTGTGTGTGCCGTCAGTCGAGGGCAGGCGACGGAAGGAAGAAGGAAGAAGGCCAAACTGGTTGCTCGATCCGTTTATTTCATTCTCTCCCTCCGCTTCTCTCCCGCTCTCCTGGGTCTCTCCCCGTGGATCTGCCCCATGGATCTGGCTCGTGGATCTGGCCCGTGGATCTGGCCCCCCAACCCACTCTCACAGCCTAGTTAAATCTCCACAGCATGAGGGGGTTGGGGCGTACACATAGGTGTGGTCACCATCAATAGGGTAAGGTCCTTTCCCTTAGGGGATGCTTCTCCTAGGACTTAATTCTCTTTCAGCAGGAGGATCCACCCAAGGGTGGAGTCCCATGAACGTGTTTCTCTTCTCCTCAGCCAGCAAACATATAAGAATTCATAATATTAATTATTTTGTATGGACACAATAAGAGATGCATTAAAGCTTATAGAATTGCTCTCCTGGGGCCATCTCAATCTCAGACTACAGTGCTCAGGCCAGATCAGTCTTTCCTATCCCTGCAGGGTCCCAGTCTCATAATTACTATTGGATCATGACAGCATTTGTCTATGATCAAGCTCTTAACTTATAGTTAAGAATTAGGCACTTTGGCCAGGCCCATCTCGATGCCAGGGTAGCACATAACTCACCGCTTGCCCTGGATCCTTCCTGTCCCACGTCGGGGACCCTACTTTGGGGTGCTAGGAACTGAGGGCAACTGAGGCTTAAGTGGAGAAAGCAGAGGCCCGGGAGGGAATATTCGAGGCCAATTAATTCCCAAGTTATAGAAACATAATATTGTCTTCTTGTGTCTATACAAAACAGTCATAGCTTTAAAGTAAATTATTCAAAAGGCACAAGAAGAAGAGAAAGGCAATATTAACTTACATAATATAAATTCAGTATCCTAGGAAGGTCTGACCTTGCAAATTAGCAGTCAGATTAAGGGAAAGCCTCGGATTAACTGTTTTGGGGAAGAGAACATGGAGAAGTGATTATAGCTAAACAAAGGGATGGGAGAGATTCGGGAACACCTTGATGGGTGAGACTGGGGTAAGCCTAAACTCTGGGTAAAACCGGGACAAGCTACTTGTGGCAAGGAGGGAAAGGACAAAGTAATGTCATCCTACATCTCCCCCTTTTCTGTTTACAAAATTATAAAAATTTGAAATAGAAAGAGGAACAATTCTAAATACAGTACAATTCCAAATCACAGCACAATTCTAAATCACAATAGAGTCTTATTAATTGATTTCAGTCCAACCCTGGACCCAGAGCAGTGCTTATAGTAAAGCGTCCAATTGTCCTGCACTGTCCAGGGGTGACGAGAATCATCAATGATTAAGAGTAATAGTCACAGTTTGAAGAAATGAAGTGTCTGGATCAAAACTGAAGAGTTGTTCCTGTAACAGCATCAGTAGTGGTAGCAGCAATGAGTCTCAGGGGAGCAGCAAGTAGAAGTCCAATAAATTTCAGGAAGCACTGGATCAGTTCGGGAGCACTGGAACAGGAGCACCACAACATCTGGCAGGAGAACTTCAGCAGAGGAATGCAGCCATTCTCTGGTCTGGTTCCTCAGCAGTCCTAGGTGTGCAACCTAGCTTATGTTTGGAAAAAACACTTTAAAGTTATTAGAGGCTTTGACAGTTGGGGTTTGGTCTCCATGCCTGTGGATAAAGAGACAGAGGAAAGCTCCAATATCTCAGTATCCTAGAGAGAAATGAGAAGGTGTTCCTGTTAAAAGTCATTTCTTTCTCGTTCAGGAACCTGTGAATTCCAAGGAAAGGGTAAAAATAAAGTATTGTTAATTAAAAATATGTAGGCCTGGCATTGTCCAATCCACAACCTGTAAAAGAGGAGTATAAGGAAAGGTCTTAATGTGACCTCATGTGTAAGGAGCTAGAGGCCTTAGCTCTAGATCCTCTGATGCTGGCTCCTCTTCATTCTTCATGACTTCGAGCTGAAATCAGTTTGGCGATGAATCTGAGCTGGAATTTGAAGGGTTGTGAGACTCTGGCGGTCTGAGATCCACATCAGGTGGTTGAATTCTACTTCTGATGAGACGTAAAGGGATCCAAAGTTTCTTAGTGGGGTTATCATCTGTTGAAACAAAAGCATAGCCTTTTCCTCGAATAAGGAGTTTTCCTGCTACGTTCAATTGAGAAAATACCTCCTTTTTGTATTTAACATTCCATATGTCCACTGAAAATGCAGAGATGGTGGGCTTAAGGCCGCAGTGTTCTATACTGAAAAGGGGTTGTAGTAACTGTATCGGGGCAGGAAATAGGCTGCGCTTCCTGTCATCCCTGGCTGCAGCGAGTCTACTGATTGGAGCTCTGAAACTCCACACTGGGGAGAGGGGCTGCAACTGAGAACATCCCCTGATTTTGCGGGGCCTGGGGCTGGCCCCCTTGCAGGTGTCCCGAGTTGGGGTCACCCACTACATCAAAATTAAAGCGACAATCTCTGGCCCAATGATTTCCCCTCTTACACCGGGGACAGGGCCCGGGAGGTGCAAGTCTGGCTCTGCAGTCTCTGGCCCAGTGGTTTCCCTCCTTACACCTGGGACAGGGCCCAGGACGTGCTCTTGTAGCACGGCTTGGGGGCGCATTGCAATCTCTACGAAAGTGGCCTGGTTTTCCACAATTAAAACATCTTTTCTGAGCTTGTCTCTGTAAGGCATAGACCTGTACCTTATGTTTAGCAGAGCCAACATTCCAGCATGCTTCCAAGTACCCGAATATGTCTTCCTTCTCCTTAATAGGGCGCAGAATGGCTTGGCAATCCTCATTAGCATTTTCAAAGGCCAATTCTTTAATCAACAGCTCATGAGTCTCCTTACCCTCAACCTGCATTTCTATGGCTTCCATCAATCTTCCTACAAAGTCTGCATAAGGTTCTGAGGCTCTCTGGACAATCTTAGTAAAACTTCCCTTAAATTCTGCTTCTGCTTCAACCTTCTCCCATGCACGCAGGGCTCCGTCACGGACATAAGCAAGAACAGCACGAGGCAAGGTGACTTGCCTTTCTGGGTCGCGCCATTTCCCTTCACCAGTTAACATCTCACAAGTCAACTCAATCCCTGAAATGTTTTGTCCAGCATGGCGTAGGCCTTGAAGCTTTGCCTTGGCCTCCTTGCTGAGCCACATTCTCCACTGCAAGTACTTAGAACGGCTTAAGCACGTCTTAGCAACCCTGTGAAAATCATGAGGTACCCAGTAGGACTTTTTACTCCAGTATGCAAGATACTCCCTACAGTACGGAGATGTAGGCCCGTACGAGACACAGGCCTGTTTGAAACGACTGAGAGAATCCATCCTTAACCTGCGATAAGATGGAGGCTGCTGCTTCTCTGCCTGGACTGGGCGATTGGGAGCATGTCCCGAGCGGTTTGGAGGCCGCTTGGCTGAGTCACTCTCGGACTCAGAATCTGAGTAAGTGGCAGCAGACTCATAACCGGCATCACTTCCATCTAATACACTGGAAGTAGAGCAATATTCACCAGCCTCAGAAGTATTTTTACTATGGAAACCCTTTCGAGACTTAGGTGTGGGAGGAGCTGAGGCCGTATTATTCCATATATTCTCCTCCACATCAACTGCACTTTTCAAAAACAGGAGAATAGAATTAACAATCTCCCAGGTAGTCCAGAATTCCACGGGGATCTTAGTCCCTTCCTTAGATGCCTTGGAGACATTTTTCCTAACTTGTTTCCAAATCTTACTTTCTAGGGTTCCTTCGTCTGGGAACCATGGGTTAACTGCATAAACTACCTTAAAGCAGGACCGGAGTTGGTCTCTGGAAATGCAGAGTTCCGGGTCTCCTGTTCTGCGGGAGAGACACTGAATCAAATCCATAAATGGCTTGCCCTGTTCAGTCTGGCTCGAGAAAATATGAAAGATCTTGGGAAGGCCCAGAATCTGTCCCATCTTAGTGGAGGATTGCTGTTAGGATTCTGATCCACAGCACACTAAAAAATCCTGTTCTTCCACTCACTTTCTAGAGTGGGGTGCACCGAACGCTATTCTTACCTTTAGTTGGTAGTTCGTGCCCACCCAGGGACGCCAGCTGTAAAAAACTAAAGAGCGCCGAGGGGCGCGTGCACTCGCGGGCTCTCCGGGCGGCTCTGTCTCACCGCCCGCGTTCGGTGCCCAGGAACCGCTGTGTGTGCCGTCAGTCGAGGGCAGGCGACGGAAGGAAGAAGGAAGAAGGCCAAACTGGTTGCTCGATCCGTTTATTTCATTCTCTCCCTCCGCTTCTCTCCCGCTCTCCTGGGTCTCTCCCCGTGGATCTGCCCCATGGATCTGGCTCGTGGATCTGGCCCGTGGATCTGGCCCCCCAACCCACTCTCACAGCCTAGTTAAATCTCCACAGCATGAGGGGGTTGGGGCGTACACATAGGTGTGGTCACCATCAATAGGGTAAGGTCCTTTCCCTTAGGGGATGCTTCTCCTAGGACTTAATTCTCTTTCAGCAGGAGGATCCACCCAAGGGTGGAGTCCCATGAACGTGTTTCTCTTCTCCTCAGCCAGCAAACATATAAGAATTCATAATATTAATTATTTTGTATGGACACAATAAGAGATGCATTAAAGCTTATAGAATTGCTCTCCTGGGGCCATCTCAATCTCAGACTACAGTGCTCAGGCCAGATCAGTCTTTCCTATCCCTGCAGGGTCCCAGTCTCATAATTACTATTGGATCATGACAGCATTTGTCTATGATCAAGCTCTTAACTTATAGTTAAGAATTAGGCACTTTGGCCAGGCCCATCTCGATGCCAGGGTAGCACATAACTCACCGCTTGCCCTGGATCCTTCCTGTCCCACGTCGGGGACCCTACTTTGGGGTGCTAGGAACTGAGGGCAACTGAGGCTTAAGTGGAGAAAGCAGAGGTCCGGGAGGGAATATTCGAGGCCAATTAATTCCCAAGTTATAGAAACATAATATTGTCTTCTTGTGTCTATACAAAACAGTCATAGCTTTAAAGTAAATTATTCAAAAGGCACAAGAAGAAGAGAAAGGCAATATTAACTTACATAATATAAATTCAGTATCCTAGGAAGGTCTGACCTTGCAAATTAGCAGTCAGATTAAGGGAAAGCCTCGGATTAACTGTTTTGGGGAAGAGAACATGGAGAAGTGATTATAGCTAAACAAAGGGATGGGAGAGATTCGGGAACACCTTGATGGGTGAGACTGGGGTAAGCCTAAACTCTGGGTAAAACCGGGACAAGCTACTTGTGGCAAGGAGGGAAAGGACAAAGTAATGTCATCCTACAGGACATTGCTAAATAAACCATGCAAATGACATAAAGGAAAGAGAACAGCAATATAGTATTATTAGTGCCTGGTGGAATTGAGTGTGCCTCAGTTTCACTGTTGTGGGAGTGGTTCAATAATCCTCAAGCTCCCTGTAGAAGGAGCAAGGACAACCCAATGCTATCCAATAATTCTTGATATCCATTTATGCAGTTTTGCATTTCACTTAAAAGTACATGATATAGTACTTTTTGACAATCCCTCATAAAGAATAAAAATTATCAAAAGAATAATCTTAGGTATTTTTGTGTGTATCCAATAACATATTTTTATCCTTGGTTACTTATTTTCAAGACAGATACAGAAAAGACAATTGAGAGCCACGAGTTGCATAGATTGTGGTAGTTGACACTCAGAATTCTGCTAAATATAAATAACTTAAGTTTAACTTGCCACTCATAACATCAGCTACTCCCCTTGAGTGAATGATTATGTGAGATTTGACTCTATCATTTTTCACGGCATCTATTGCATTTGGTTTGTGCTTTATCATTCCAGTTTTGATATTTCAATACAGAACATTTGAAAACTCAAGTTTCCCTGAATTATTTTTCTTAGTTCATTGGAAATTTAGGATGCATATTATTTTTTTTGTAAGTATGGTGAAGCAAAATAGTTTGTTTTTTTTTTTTTTTTGGTGGGAGAGTTACACCTTGTGATGCACAGGGGTTACTCCAGGCTCTGCACTCAGGAATTACTCCTGAAGGTGCTCAGGGAACCATATGGGATGCTGGAAATTGAACCCAGGTCCCTGCTGTGCTATTGCTTCAGACCCAAAAGCAAAATAGTTTTATTGAAATGTATTTACAAAGACGTGAGGGGAGAGAAAGAGAGAACCTTGTGTCTAAGAGAGAGCACGGGTTTGTGCAGAATGAAAATAAGCAAAGCAGGAAACATAGAAACAAGCCCACGACTTAATTACTCATAACTTTGTAAATCATTGTTCTGTAATTAAATTTTAAAGGAATTAAAAAGAAAGAAACGAGACAGGGAGGTAGGTGTTCAGGGGAGAACACGGGCTCGAAGAACAAGCCCGGGATTTAATAAGCACATCTAAATGCGGCCATGGAGCGAACATTGAAGCAGTGACTCATCGTTTTGCTTTGTTTACATGCTGGTATCCAAGTTGATATTTTTAAAGAAAACTACGTTCGGTTAACAATAGTTGCCTGGATGATAGGCTATGTTGCTTCTGACGATTACTCTGCCACAGAGCTACAAATTCCAGAAATGGTTACTTAGCACAGCTCACCTGGTTGCTGAGATTGGCGAAAGGCAGGAGGGATGCCAGAGCATTGCGGAGAAGGTGACAGATGCCTGACAGCCTACTCAACCTGTGTCTTATTTAATGTCTTCAAGATCTACGAAGTTTGGAAAAATGTGGGGAAATAGAGACGTAGTTCTTGTCAGGGTCCTGATTTTTTTTTATTCCTTTTATTTATTTATTTTTGTCATTATAAGCTAAGGCTTATTGTCAACGGATACTATGGCTATCTTTATTAATTTTAATATCACTGTCATGGTCACTGTTATCCCATTGCTTATCGATTTGCTCGAGCGGGCAACAGTAACGTCTCCATTGTAAGATTTGCTGTTACTGTGTTTGGCATATCAGATATCCCACAGGTAGCTTGCCATTCTCTGTCCTGTGGGTGAGATACTCTCGGTAGCTTGTCAGGCTCTCTGAGTGGGGCAGAGGAATCAAACCCGGGTCAACTGCATGCAAGGCAAACGCCCTACCACTGAGCTATCGCTCCAGTCCACACTGAATTTTAATATCAGTGTGAATTTTTCCTTTTCTTTTTTTCTTCAGAATTAGCTATATCTAGAATCAAAATGAAAGTAAAGAAAGAGAAACCAGCTTACTTTATCTCAGGAGCCTAGGGAGTACAGGGGTTGGAGAGCTTCAGTGTCTGAGACTTAATTAAGTATGGGTCATAAACTCATCAAATGTTTCCCCCATGATTACACAGAAACAGTCAAGGAGTCATTAATTAACAGTGCAGTGTGGACAAAGATGGAAATGAATGCTTTTATTTTGGTTCCTCCGTCACCATTGTCTGCTCTGATAATTATTTTCTAAACATCAGTGGAAATCTACACATCTCTTTCTCTGAGGTCTGTAACTTAAATATATCTTCCACATTTATCATTGTGAATTAATATTTTTGTGTTATTGGTGCAGTAATTACATTAAGACCATAAACTTTGGGAGATTTGTAAACATGTTTCCTTAACTATAACATCAATTGTACTTTTTTTTATGTCTTGACAATGCTTTAGGAACACGCAGTGTTATAACCTCTTGTTGCTTATATACTAAGGGAGTCTCATTGAATAGGATGGAGCTTGTGATATCTTGATGGGTAAAAGACAATCCACGTTGTTTTCTTTTTATTTTTCAAGAGTACACATACAATTCGTAAGTACATGTATACACACAAACATACACACGCATACACATGCACACATGCACTGAAAAACTCCCAGTGTTTCAGAGAAGTAATCAATAACGCAATAACTATGAGTAAAATCTGAATTTAGCCCCAAGGTATCACATTCACATGACATTGATGATTGCTCCCAACAGTTATTTACCAGCCAACGTACAACTGGAATCGCCTATTCCAAAACTACATCATGCTGACTTGTTGGTAATTACAGAGACTCCCTGAAGTTGTCTGGTGAGGGTTGAGACAGCTCCTAATATTCTTTACATTTGTGTTGCTTATGCTTTACTTATTAAACATTGGATTTCAGTTTAAATTTTTTCTTTTTGTTGTTTGGTGTGTTTTGGTTTTTGTTTTGGACCACATCTGGGCTACTCAGTGTTTATTCCTGGCTCTGTACTTAAGGGTCATTCCTGGTGGAGCTCCAGGGACCATAAGATGCACTGAGGGTGAGCCCTGGTCGGCAGCTTGCAAACCCCACCAGCCGTACTACAACTCTAGCAGTGCTTTCTAAAGGAGCTCGTTCCCTTTACAGAACAGACTGCTATAAGAATTGGGATGGGATTTAAAAACTGGGCAAGAGAAAGAACTGACTTCTTAAAAAGATTTTGCCTTTCCTAACTTGTCTTCCTCTTCTTCATCATAATCCTTGTCTTCTTCCTAACACCAAACGTAACATTCACTAGTTTCCAGGTCAGATATAACTTGAAACACAAATATGTTTAATATTTAATAAGCACGACAAAGTCATTTCAGTATATTTTAGTGAAAAACAATCTATTAAACTTTGATACCATCCAGTTTGAATGATGAGTAACTTAGTATCATCAAACTGAAAATATTCTTTAGACAGTAATCCACAAGTTTCTTCAAATAGAATACTCATTTTCCCAATGGGAAGTAAGTATGCCTTTGTTAGCCAAAAGAAACTAGTTAAACACTTATTTCTATGTTAGTGGAGAAAACACTATAATAATCCAAATGGAAAAAACAGCAGCATGAACTGAAGTACATAAAGTATGATTTTTTTTACTTTACTGGTTGTCTGGTATCTTTTTTTAAATGGAAAGTCTTAGCAGTTATTGAGGAAACAATTTTATTTGGGGAATTGCATTACAGAAGACTTGAAACCATCCAAATGCACACAAATACACACACATGCACACACACACTCAACCACACAAATAATAAGTGTGTGGGTATTTATGAAAATATTAATTATAGTGAATTTTTAAAAGAAAGCAAGAGGGATATTAGTAGAAATATCTATATAATCAC
The DNA here is from genome assembly GCF_027595985.1 of Sorex araneus. NCBI lineage: Eukaryota > Metazoa > Chordata > Mammalia > Eulipotyphla > Soricidae > Sorex > Sorex araneus. The sequence continues at coordinate 295,704,087 of NC_073302.1, read as the reverse complement.
TTATGGAATACACTAAACAAAGTCATTGAGGTTGACATTTCACAGACTCATTTATGTTTAAGGAAGGAAAATTCTTCACCATTATATTCAGAGGGAGTTAAAAATATGTAATTGATGTATGAACATAAAGCATCTTTGTGAAATGTGTCACAGTTTCCATGCTAATTGTATGGAATTATTGAATTAGTAATGGTTTGAATATCCTTTTAGCACTTTTTGTTTTCCTAGACATTCTTCAGTGCAATGCTAATAATTTTGTCAAACAAAGGATATATATATATATATGGATATATGTTAAGTTTAAACAATAATGTAATGTTTTGAATTTTCTACGATTCTACTTTGCTATTTAGGTGGTCATAGAAAAATAATACAAAACCAATAGGATTTCCACTGGAACATTCTAACTTTAAGTAAAACATTTTTAAGCTGGATTTCCACTTGTTGGGGCCTGTAATGTAAGATAAAACATTAAAATCAGTCTACCTTGTCAGTCTGTTCCAATCTTACACCTAACAGCAAGGCAGTAAGGTCGGAGTTCTATATTAATTTGTTTCTGTCTTTTAGATCCTCCTACTGGATAGCTACATTTTCAGAACAAATAGTTGTATGCTACATTTAAAACATCTTATTTGTAATGAAGAATACCACATATAATTACTTGCAAAAATTCAAAAGCTTAAAGAACAGTATAAAGTCTGAAGAAAATACAGGAATAAAGCTAACTTTTATTTAGATAAAAGGCATTTTCCCAGAAAACTAACTTTATAGATACCTGATGGGGGTGCCAGGGGTAAAGGGAAGAAATAATAAACAAACAAAAAAATTACCAGGGCTAAGTGTAATTTAGTGTGCTGGGAAAAAATAATAGAGCAGAAGAAAAGCATTAAGTTAAAAACTAAGGAAATAAAAACAAATATATATGGGTACTTATTAGAAAAAAATATCAATATTGGTTCAATAACAGGGACAAATGCAACATGCTAATATAAGGCATTGAAATAAAGAAAACTATCAACACGTATCTGGGGTATATAAAAACTCTATATTATCTTCACTTCTTTTTTGTGAATTGTGGAGAGCCAGAAAATGTACTTTGTACATAGAATGTTTGATACTCAAATTTTAATTATTTTAACCTGGACAGAAAATTCCATACTAGAAACAAAAGCTTTAACAGGACAAAAACTTGTCAGGATTTGGGAGAAAAATTTGATCTCTAGCGTCAAAAAATTTCTGGTAGATATTTGGTGATGGTCCAGAAATGTTGTAGTAAAGAAAGAATGAAAGTATTTGATGACAAATCATTTCTCTTTAATGAACAAGATAAGGGCAAGACTTGTCCAGGTGCTAGCTCTAGAAAGGCTGAAGGATCGTTTGAAAAAATGTGACAATAATCACATAATCTTCCCTCTACCATTTTGTCTTTTCTCCAACTTGCCCCGAAGGAGGAGGGATATACCAAGTGCTACACAAACGCAGGCATTCTTTCTCATTCTTTCCTCTGTTTCCATCTCTTCTTGGTCTCCTCTCATGCCCTCTGTCTCTAATTATTATTTATATTAAGTGAAAAAATATTTGTCACCCGGGATGGAGAGAGTGCAGCAGGTAAGGTGTTCGCCCTGCATGCAGCCAACCTGGGTTTGATTTCCAGCATCCCTGTTTGGCTTCATAATCCAGCCAGGAGTGATCCTGAGCACAGAGCCAGGAGCAAGCCCCAAGCACAGTAGTCAGGTGTACCCTCCTACTCCCCCAAAGTATGTCACCTTAAAAGTATGCAATTGATGTATTTGAAAAAATTTCCAACCAAAACACAACTCAAAGATATACTTTTATTTTCACTATGAAAAATGATTGTCTTCAAAAACACAGGAAACTGTTGAAGGAAATGTTGATCTACTGATTGACAGTAGACAAATTGGATCACTGAGTGATGAGATTTATGATTTCAGCATGTAACTTCTGTTTTAATGATGATATTAAGGGGACACCTGTTTTTCCATGTTATTTGGTATAAACAGTATGCATCCTAATTTAGTCTTCCTCACTTTTATTCCAGGTATGGATAGAGAGGATTGGTGTGGAAGGGAAACTACCTCTGGCGCTGGATTGTGGCACCAGGCTGTGTGACCCAGACAGGGACCCTAATTTTGCTAAAGAATATTTTCACAACGAAGCTCTAGCTCGTATAAAAGGGTACTACGACCCATCGAATATTGTATTTAACATTAAGTAACGAGATGATCAGCACACTGCTAGAACTTGTTAAAAAAAAATACCAAAACACATTTATTTAGAACCTGTGGATGCTGAATTTTATTTATCAATTGATAAATTCATTGGGTGACTGGGAACAATTTGCCCTCCTATTAGCATTGTACATATTCCAACGCGTTCAGTGTGCTAGCCAGGGAATACGATGTTCTATGGTGCCAATTTCAACATACTTAAGAAATCTTATGGCACTTGACACACCTTATGGGAGTGAATTAGCTTGCTTAGATTGATTTTTAAAAATAAATGTTGCCCTTATGTAGAATTTGTGATGAAATAAACATGGGAAAGTAGTCATAGTTCTGTGGAACTTAGCACTAAAGAACGCCTAGAAAATAATAGGATCCAATATATCTTGTGTCAACAGAGAAGAAATGCTGCTCTTCAATGTCAGATGAAAATTGCGAAGCAGGGATGGGAGCAAAGCCGGGAGGGTACTTCGGGTCAGTGGGACTCTGAAGGTCTGGAAATAGCTACTGAGCTGCTGCGTGTCAGAGGGTCCCTTGAGACTCTCAGTGGACATATGCACAAATACTCACCAAAAGCTCTCCTGAGCTCTACCAGGGCCGTGGGGATGCCCCCAGCCCATCGTCTCAGCTGCTGCTTACTCTTTCCACTTGCCTGGAAAGGAGGGACAAAAGGTACATTGAAAACACATGAGAAGAGAAAGCCAGAGGGAATGATGAAGAATCATCCTCCACTCCTCCCTTCCCAGTTTCAACAAATACTTGGTTCTATGCTTCCAACTGAAATGTCCCTCTGCCCCACCTTAATCTATTCCTGCTACCTTCAAAACGCGTGCCTGGATCCTATATATAACCACTATCCTAATTTGAATACCCTTCACCTTTCATCTGACTGTCCCATTCTTTAGAGTCAGCTGAAATCCATCGTCCTCCTGATGCCGTGTTTGAACTATGAAATTGTCCTCTTGCTGTAAGGTGGCTGGAAAATTCTTCCCTAAAATAATTTATTCAAAGTTTCCTCACTTTGCATGTACCCAACTGCAGACTTGGAACACCGAGAATTAATGAGTCAGAAAAGTAAAATAAGTAGCAGCATACTAATAGCTAACTGAAGCCATAAATACACAGGCATATTAATCAATCATCTGAATTAACGAATCAATTGTCTTAAATTGTATGAAAGTATCCCTTTTCTTCCTCAGGATATGTTGGTCCTAGTCCTCATTGATAAACACACTCAAAGTAAAGATAGTGAAGAAAATAATTCATTTCCCATTTCCTTCGACTCACATGCCAATAAATACTACATAGCAATTTGGGTATATTTAGTCTTTTAAAGTCCTCTACAGATATGTTTCTGTAATGTCTATTCAAAGTTAGAATCCTTGAAACATGTACACCTTAAAAAAAAAAATCAGTAGCTACCAGAATATCTCAGAAAGGCAAATGTTCAACCTTGGGGTTTAAACTTCATCATAATAAAATCTCTTCCAGAAGATCAATATCATTGTCTCCAGTTATTATTCCTTCATTATGTATAAGAGAAGAAACACAGGAATTCTTTTGTTTCTTTTATTACTTTATCTTCAAAGTCAATTCTTACTGGCATGTGGCCTTGGAAGGGGCTTATCTGTTTGTATGCTCTAGGTGAAGAGGAGGTTTTGTACAGGAGTCTCGAAAATCAGATTTATTTTAGTAATTACAGGTGAAAAGTCTCTGATTTCATCATGTGAGCCCCAAGCCGCAACTGTGACTGTGAGTGTGAACAGATCTGCCATGAATCCGATGTGTTTTGTTTGGGGATGACAATGGGAACTGCGGGGGCAGGTGCCTTGGAGCTCTTTCCTGCAATGAAGTTCCATGCTTTGCAAGCACTGATAAGTTCCTTTCCAAATCCAAGTGCCTATCCAAAAGTTTCCAAAGTTACCCTCTCAACTTGCTGCCGCATGTTCAGGCTCTTTGCATACAGGGCAAAGAATGCAGCTTTTGTTTCTCTTCTTTACCCAAGACTTCTCCCCAAAAGCTGGCTTTGAGAGCTGCTTGGTATTTGTCCTGTCTTTTTTGGAGGTCTCAGTAGTCTGTGTGATAGGTTAAACAGAAGTTTGAACTGTGAGCACGATTCTGAATGTGCACACATGTATACATTATACATTTTTTTGGCACAACGCAACATCTTTTGTGAATGTTTTAATGCAAATGCATAGAACAATATTAACTTGGCCTAGAATTGCTATGAAAACAAATAAGACAAAGAGGAAAATGCTTGGAAAATATGTTCTATTCAAAATGCAAATAGCTCGCATGTTACCTCTAGCAAGACCTTTAATTTCTAAATTTTATTGAATCACCATGAGTTAGTTACATGCTTTCATGTTTGGGTTACAATCACACAATGATCAAACACCCATCATTCCACCAGTGCACATTCCCACATTCCCCACCACCAATATCTCGGGTACACAGCCCCCTTTTCCACCCTTCCCCTGCCTCCATGGCAGACAATATCCCCCATAATCTCTCTCTACTTTGGGGCATTATGGCTTGCAACACACTGAGAGGTCATCATGTTTGGTCCGTTATCTACTTCTGGCACACATCTCCCATCCCGACTGATTCCTCCAGCCATCACTTTCTTTGTGATCCCTTCTCTATTCCATCTGCCTTCTCCCCTCTGCTAATGAAGCAGGCTTCCAGCTATGGGGTAATCCTCCTAGCCCTTGTCTCTACTGTCCTTGGGTGTCAGCCTCATGTGATGTTCTTCTATACTCCACAAATGAGTGCAGTCCTACTATGTCTGTCCCTCTCTTCCTGACTCATTTCACTTAGCAAAATACTCTCCATGTCTATCCATTTGTAAACAAATGTCATGCCTATATCTCTCCTAACAGCTGCATAGTATTCCATTCTGTAGATGTACCAAAGTTTCTTTAACCTGTCATCTGTTCTAGGGCACTTGGGTTGTTTCCAGATTTTGGCTATTGTGAACAGTGCTGCAATGAATATATAGGTACAGATGCCATTTCAACTTTGCTTTTTTGCATCCTTTGGATATATTCCCGGAAGTGGTAATGTGGGGTCACATGGAATCTCAATATCTAGTTTTTGAAGTACTGTCCATATTGTTTTCCAGAAAGGCTGGACCAGTTGACATTCCTGTCACAGTGAAAAAGCATCCCTTTTCCCCCACATACACGCCAGCACTGGTTGCTTTTGTTCTTTTGAATGTGTGCCAGTCTCTGTGGTGTGAGATGGTATCTCATTGTTTTGATTTTGATGACTAGTGATGTGGCACATTTTTCATGTGCCTTTGGCCATTTGTATTCTTTTTTGAGGAAACTTCTGTTCATTTTTTCTCCCCATGTTTTGATGGGGCTGGAGGTTTATTTCTTATGCAATTCTACTAGTGTCTTACATATCCTGGATTATCAGATCGTATTGGGTAATATTCTTTCCCATTCTGTGGCTCTTTCTGTATTTTGGTCTCTTTCTTTTGAAGTGCAGAAGCTTCTTAGTTTGATGCAGTCCCATTTGTTTAAGTTTGCTTCCACTTGCATGGTCAGTAGGAAGGTTTTTGTTTTGTTTTGTTTTGTTTGTTTTGTTTGTTTTGTTTTGTTTTTATTGCTGGTGTTTGGTTTTGGTATTTAATGATTGATTATGCATTGCAGGATATGCTCTGCAGAGTATGCACTTTGTAAAACAGTCTCAGATATGAAAAATAGAGATAAGAATGGTGTGGGAGGATAAGTTCCAGAAATGAGACGCAAGACATGGTTGAAGGAAAAATATATGAAGAATTATAGAAAGGCAAACTCTTAAGGCGGTGATTGATTTAAGCTAAGCTAAAATATGGAAGTGTCCAGACACTTATAAAAACGGATTGAATTTTGATTTACTGCTGATTTAAACTCAAATAGTTTACATAAAGTGACAATCATGGAATTTTGACTTAGGATCGCTGAGCACATAGAATACATTTAAAAACCATTTTAAAAAAGTACCGGCAATAAAGGAACTGTTGCTGGATAAAAGTTTAGTGGAAGCTAACTCTATCCCTTCAAAGGGGATTGAGGCTAAGTGTTCACATCTCAAAGTGATGTCACCATCATTTCCTCTTAAGTTGGCAAATATCCTTTATGCTTTTCCTAAAGACAGTAATTTATTTTGAAATTTTTTGACATAAGAATATATATATTTGACCCCTCCTCTCTCTGCTATCCCGCATCACACACTCTGGTAATAGAATGACTTCTGCTGTCCTCTTTTCCTGAATCCTTAAAATGAATTCCTCTGGGGGAAAAAAAAATCATCTGGGATCCAGTGCTACCCAAGACAGAAAAGGTGAAGGTTTTAATGAACTATCCTAGAGCCCATCATTGCAAGATGGGGGTATTTAGCTCAAGTGGTGTGAAGAGCTCTTAAATTATTCTAGCAATTGAGTTTTCATGCTTTTTCTTCTATATTGTAAAATCCTTTAATAGCTCAACAGACCCACCAACTTGGACTTCAGACTCGATGAACAGCAGGGGCTAGAGTGCAGGGGGAGGGGAGGGGGGAATCTGAGGCTGATGTCATTAGACTTTCTGGGCTTCATGCATGCATTCAGTGGGAGAGAGGATTCCTGTGAATAGCGGTACTCAGGGAGGCCAAACTCCCTCTCAGTTCTCAGAGAGAAGGAGGGGGGCAGGATTAGGAGCACAGGAAGGTGAAACAAAGGAGGGATAGACACTCCCAGTCACTTCTCTCATATAAAGGGACCAAATGCCAACATGCTGACTTAAGGGGCCTCCCGCTAAGAGGCTTTCAAGGCATGGGAATGGGTCAGACTTTCTGCAACAGAAGAATGGTCAGGTGACCCGGTGGGCCATACATCATGGAGAAAAGTGGGAGTCAGGGTCCTCTCCTCCCTTTGGTGTCCTGCCCCTGAGAACAGTGTCCTCAAGATCTGTGCTTGGGTCACTAGGTCATGGCACCGGTCAGGTCAAATTCAGGAACCTTGACCAGCCACTCGCTGGCAATAGGCACATCACTTAACCTTTCTGTACATCGGAGCTTCTTGTATTTTATGTTTTAATAAGCCAGAGGAGGTCTGGGGATAACACACTGTCAGAATACTTTTCCTGGGATTAGGTGACACAGGTTATGAAAATAGCATTCATCCTAGCTCGAAGTACCCACACACCTTTCAAAGTGTCTCTAAAATGGCACTTACAGGATGGACTAAGGATTTTCTTGCAGCTCAAAACATTTTTACAGATTACAGTAAAATAGAAATGCAGACTCTCAGGATACATGTCTTTACCTATAGTTAATGATTTAAAACCAGTTAACCTAACACCAAATTATTTAAAGGCAGATGGCCATTTGAAAAACACTTTTGCAACAAGTGTACAAGACAATGATTAAAATCTTCATTTTCTAACCTTGAAATTTAATGAGATTTATTTTTCAGAAGAATTTAGTATTATCTAGTGCACCCTTTGCTCCATGTCAGACACCAGCCTGGCCAAGTTTTCATTATGAGTTCAGGGGACATCTTTGCACTTGGTTTCTTCTGGGCTGGTGAAAAAGTGAGCATTCAACTGAAGAGAGCAAAACACAAAGGAAGTTCACCAATAGCATGCATGACTTCTGTGTACGTGTAGAGCCCCAGTAAAAAGAGTCCTAACATAGCTGGTTTAACTCATCATCTTTGAATTACCTGAACTATGCCAGGAGAGGTGGGACATGGTCAGTTATGGGAGATGAGGTGTGAAAGCAGAGCTTGGGAAGATTTCATTCAGTCTTCTCCACTGGCAGGAGTTAAAGTAAGGGTTGGAGAGATAGTACAGCAGGGAGGGCGCTTGCTTGCACATGGCTGACCCAAGTTCTATCTCCAGCATTGCTCAGGTTCCCCCAGTTCTCGCCAGGAGTGAGGAATGAGCACATCTGGGTGTGTCCCTAAAATTCCAAAACAAACAATACAACCAAACAAATAAATAAATAAACTTAAGGAGTTTAGTTCTCCAAACAATTAATGAAGGAATTTCTCCTCAGACAGATGTGTTTTCTTTCTGCATCTGCATACCCATCCATCTTCACACCCCCATTCATAGAATATAGATTTCCTTGCCAGAAAATATACCTAGAAGGGGACACATTATTTTAACCTCTAATTCTGAGTAAGAATTATATAGTAAGGAATCAAAAAGAGTATATGGAATTGGTTTAAGATATAATCCAAAGTAAAACTATGATAAAATTTAAATTTTGGTAGCTTCCTTTTATTAATGTAAAAAACTGTGATGTTAAAACTATACTGTTAGGGCTTGAGTGTTGGTGGAGGATTTCCCCAGTATGAAGACTACTGGGTTCAATCCCTGGCATCGTATTTGTTCCCCTAGCCTACCACAAATTATACCTGAACACAGAGCCATGAGTAATCTTTGAGCCACAGTGTCCCATGTCACCCAAAAACAAGGACAAAAGAATTTTTTAAGTTTATGTTAAAAACCAAAGCTCTCACTTCTTCCATGTATTCCATGTATAGCGAGAGTTCACAGAATCAATTTTTCTCTGATTAGCATTCAAGTGTGTATGTATGTATATATGTATGTATGTATATGTGTGTGAGTGCATGTGTATATGCATATCTTCCCTAGTATATTCCTGCTTTCCCTATCTGTCACCATCAGTCAATACAGTGTGATCAAGTCCATCTTAAAACTACTCTAAAATGGGGCTGGAGCGATAGCACAGCGGGTAGGGTGTTTGCCTTGCACGCGGCCAACCCGGGTTCGATCCCTGGCATCCCATATGGTCCCCCAAGCACCGCCAGGAGTAATTCCTGAGTGCAAAGCCAGGAGTAACCCCTGAGCATCCCTGGGTGTGACCCAAAAAGCAAAAAAAAAAAAAACTACTCTAAAATGAAATTGGTTTCGGTCTTCTATGGATATTGAGAATGACTCTTTTTTATTTCTCTTCTAATATTCAATATGGAGGATAATTCCTACTATGAGTGAGGAAACCACTAAAATGGAATGGCATTATGCTATCTGACTCAATATTTACTTACTTTGAGCCTGGGTACAGGGGAGAAAAATATTTAGGGAAAGATCAGAAGTTGAAGGGATATTTGTGACAAAGGACCTGAGACTCAGCACTGCTAGTGCCAGTACTGCCTCCGGATTCTCTCTGCTGAGCACCCTATTTCCCCACATACCTCCTGAGACATATGTGTAGAATTTTCTAATTTTCCCAATTTCTGGAACTCAGTCTTCATATGGATATCTTGGGATGAAAGATATCTACTACTGAGTTATCCACAGGCTATACAGAACATGAAATAAGCATCAGACAAATTGTTAAGAAAGAGCAGACTATGTGTTAGTAACCTATTTATCTCCCGAGGACATGGGAGAGATTCAGAAAAAAGAGGGTAAATACTCATGCGGTTTTCAGTCACCTCCTATAAACTCTCAAGTAAGATCAAGGTCAGGTGTGAGAGGTAGAGTTAGGCCATTTATCAAAGGAAACAAAGCACTATAAGAAAATAAGTAATAAAACTAAAAGAAGAAAAAGAGAGCAAAGCAATGTAAATCAAGGTTATGCAGAATTAAGCTCTGATTTTTCCAGAGAAAGACCATGAGGCTAGGATCTGCTTAGGAGAGTGAAGTAGTCCTTACACAGAGTGATTTTCCTTCCTACATGTGAATGTTGGGATTTTCTTGTTTGCTCGATTGTTTGTTTTTCTAGGAAAACCCTACATGATTTTCCAAGATAACCTTACAAGTGCAGAGATTCAGAATTCCTCCCTTGGAGTTAACTGTTTGCCAAAGACTTATTTTGGGTTGGTAAACATTTGCTTTGCCATATTGTAGCCTGACTTAACCAGGGAGATGAAATGTGGGTTACAGATTTTTCTGGGCTTTGAGTACATGAAGATGCATGGGCACACATTCTAGGAACATGCCTTCAGCAAGGACATACATACAAGATGCCCCGACTACAGAAGAGGACATGAAGAGCTCAGTGCAAACATGCAAACAACTTCAACGTCAGAATGGGAGGGAGAGCAAGAAACAGATGTTCATCAACAGAGTCAATGATTCCATTTGCACTCAGCTCTTTCCATCTCTTTTGCTGTTCCTTCATTGTTAACACATCCTTTAAAATGAAGGGGGGCATATGAATTTGATCATTTCTAGTCCCTATCTTCAGTTTTCTATAATAAAATTAGTATATTTTGGTGAAAAGGAGAAGGACTTGGGATGGAAAATTAAAGAGACGTTATTAAATAAGTTGACAAAAATAGTTTAATAAATTAATGTACTGAAAATTTAAAGAATTGATCAATATTACTTTAAAGAACTGCTATACAGCATAGGTGATTCTACAAAGTGCAATAGTTGAATAGCCATTAAAAAAAAGAACAATCCATTTTATTTATCTACCTCATCCAGTTGATATGAATCAAGATCTGTGCATCTTAATATCCTACAAGCTGATTTTTTGGTTTATAGGTAGGAGTTCTATGTATTTAACATTCAATGTCATTAGTTTGATAGCAATTGTGTAGTCTCATATTTTGAAATCATGTAGTCAGATTCATTAGGATCAAAAAATAAATTAATAATGGAGAGAAATAGACCTACAGATTCTAAACTTAGATTTAACTGGACATCACTGGGCCCTCCCAAATACTTTGATCTATCTGAATTCCATTTTTTTCCTTTGTAAATATTGGGATATAGTTTTCTACATGGGAATGCTGAAAGTTATAGTCTTAATATTACAAAAGAATCAATAGCACCTAATAATATCCAGCAAAGATATTAAAAAGGAAACAATATATATTCTTTAAATACCTGTAAGGTGCAACAGCCATCCTAAGATTTCTTTTGATTTCTTTGCTCAGTTTCCAATTATGAAAGAGCAAAAGAGGTCACCCAATTCCTTTTTATATCACAGCTTTTGATGGGGACTGATATTAGACTTTCCTTTTTATTTTCCAAGTGAAGTATGATACCCTGGGTTTTGTTCAGTAAAGGCCAAATGCAGTGATATTCCTTCCTGTGTACTGGAATGTTTATGGCCAAGTGTAAAATCATTTTCACTTGCTGTTGTGAAACCACTAAATCCAGGGCCTATTTAAAGCAGCACGATCTCTGATAGTGGTAATGAGGTTCATAACAAGTCTTCCTGCTGCCACTTCGCAAATCAGACCGTGAGGCCAACTTTTAACACAGACATGTCGCTAATTAGCACTGCCCCAAACCAAGTCCAACGGGGCCATAATGAATGCACATCTAGTAGGGAACTGAGTTCATTTCTCCATTTGAGTCTTGGAAACAATCCATTTTAATCTGTATGCAAAGGTCGACTTTTGAAGGAATAATTGTACTTTGTTTTGGTCCATCTGGATTGGGCTATAAATATGCCTTCCAGGTTTTATAACATTAAGTTACACAGACAGCACTCAATGTCAGCTGAATGGTCAAGAAGCCCTATATGAGTGATTAACTTGAGAACATTCATCAAATCGGTGCCCTAATCTTAGGGAAAAAAACTGCATATTTAAGCTAGAAGTGATTTCTGGGCTCGTGGTTTTGGTGAATGAGATGAATTCATTAAATGAAAAAAAAAAACCCTACCAACTGCTTTTTGTTCTCTCATATAATTAAACCTAATAAAATAAGCACACTTTCTTTCATTCTTAACATATGCATATTTTTCCTATGCCAGAAATTACATCAGTGTATTATAGAAAGAATAACAATTAAAAAAATCCCATTGTGGTCTCTCTGACTTCTTCTATAACAAACTTCCATGCAGATGATTTTGTCCATAATTTTCTTGCATGTGCTTTTGCAGGATTTTACAACATGCTTCAAAAATATTTGAGGTTTGGGATTTCCACCTGTTACTATTTATGGTTTCAGTGCTCACATACCATTGATTTTCTTCCTCTCCCTCTCCAAACCTAGATGTCAATTGTAATCTAAATTAATTTGCACTTGGACTTGGCAAGATGACAAGTTCATTTCCATGTACAGAGGCAAAGCAGAAGAAGTGAACTCCAGTCCCTGAGACAGCTTCCTCACAGTTCCAACTTTCCTCTTCATACCTTAAAGCCAAAGAGATATTTGTCATTGGCATTTGAGAAGCGATTTGAGACAATTGATGCATGGGCTGATTTTTGTCTTTAGACACATTGCGTCCCGATTTTTCATAGAAAGGAAATTATGATGAATTTCTCACCATAAAATATGCACAAGGATTAGTTTTGTAGGTAAACTATCTACTTTAACCTCAAACGAAATGTGAAGCATCATTTCAGGGACCCATTGGTTACTTTTCACATGTGCCACATCCAGTGTGTGGCACGATGCCTGAGCCTTGGCAGGGCCTTGATAAACAAATTGCAAACTCACTCACATGAATAATGAATGGCAGTAGAAGGTGTCTTCTGAAGTCCATATGTGTAGTCTATAAACAGCCACAGTGAGATGATACCGTGTCATCTCGGAAAAGAACTAAGTTTGGTTTATGAAAGAAGAGTGTCCTGCACCTGGTATATGGTACCAACAACTGAGAAAAGATAAGTTACTCTCCCCGGAGCACATAGAAGCCAGCACTATGCAAGTGCCATAAGGATGGGGCTCTATATTCATGAAAACCAAGATCCAGGTATGAAAGTCAGAGCCATTAGACCAATGGGAGTGGTACGACAGTGTAGAAAGTAGTAAAGTAGCAAGGTCATTGTCACTGTGTGTTGAATTTGAAATGAGTTGAAAGAGAATAAAAAATGTGCCACGGCTTCTAAGCTTGCCCAATACCCCCTAGACACCCTGGGTATGAGGGAATTTATAGTTTCCAGAACTTATAAAGTTTCCAGAGTACAACTGGATCTTAACAGACTTCTGAGAGTATGTAATGCAGACTCCTGGGATGGGAAAGAAGACAAGGAAAAGGCAGAAATATAAAAGGATGGGAGGGCGAGAGAGAACAGAGCAGAGCTCTCGGGCACCTTGATGATATCACCTGCACCTCTGAAAAATGAAGAAAGGGCAGGTCTTCCCATCAATGTGCTAAGCACCATCTCCCATGACAGTGCTCAGTTTCCTTTAGACCCCCGGAGAAACCGCCCTGCTGGCATTGCAGGTATGATCAGACCCTGAGGGGTATAATCTAGGCAGAGCACCCAGTAGTTCTATAAAAGCTTATTGATTGACAGGTATGCTGGAGAGAGACATCAAGGAAGCCAAAGAAAACCCTTCCTGCAATCTTTCTGATGGAAATGAAAATTAATATTGTCATTTTCTGAAGGGAAATGTGATCAGTTTTTTCTCTATCTAGAGATGACCCAAATCACAGATCTCCCTGTCCTAATAGGGGACTGGCCATGATCACTGGCAAAACCTTTTCCCTTTGCTTCTGTAAAGTCAATTGCTTCTTAGGTTTTTCCTAATAACTGTGAGAAGAAAACAGGTCCCTACAAATCGCTTAGTGATTAAGTATTAAGTTTTAGGAGGGCTAACTATGGTTTTCCATTTTGGCCTCTCCAGAGAACCCCTATGTAAACAGTTAAGAAAAAATGGTCTCATGTGATTCCATAACATGATTAATAATAACTAAAGTAAACAGGAAGGGAATTTGTTTGAGGCCTAATCAACTCTCTTAATTGTGATTAAAGGTTGAGCTCTACAAACAGCCCCCAGCTCTATTTCTGTCTGAGAAGAAAGAAGGGGAGAGGGGCGGACAGGGCTGGACCGCTCAGCACACGCCAGGCTTGACTTCTCCAGACCCTTGTGAAGCATTAGCTGAGGAATCAGCTATCCTCTGGAGAAGGTCCAATCCAAGGTGTCAGACCTGGGACTTCCGGTCTATCCACGATGACCGCCTGACTAGGTGGTTCTTCCTGAATTGCTTGTGTGGAGAAAATGGAAAGACTGACTTGTGACACACACAGCAGCCAGAGGTGACACGCCTCTGAGCTGTGTTATCAGAGGCTCTGGAAGTATTTGAACTGTGAGGCTAGTCTTAAAAAATATGAGTTTCTGAGAGCAATTTTATTGACCCCAGAGATAGTATCGAAGGCATTTGAAATAAAAGAATCCATCTTTTTAAAAATTTTATTCTTTTAAACTAAGTCTAGATGTTCAAATATAACTATATTTGAATACACATATTCAAATATATATATATTGCTTAGATTGATTGATCTATAGAAAGTTTGTTAAACTAAGCCATGCCAGGAAATAAAGAGAAGGGTTTTTTTCATGTTTTTTAAAATTTTTGGGGGGGTGAAAACTTGGGTTGTTTCCATGTTATTCAGATTGTGGGGAGTTTGGGGGAACCATATGGCAGGTCTGAAAGTGAAGGTAGAACGGGTCTGAAGCAAGGGAAATGCTGAAACCCTATACTAACCCTCAGACCGTTTGCTTATGTTTAAAGAATAGCTTCTTCCTGACCCTCTGTGACCAAGTTTCATTGGCTAGACTCTGCAGTTCCAGGGAATATTAGAGAATCATCATTCTAGACTGAAATGATAACTTCTTAAACAATCTTTCTCTTTATTCCCCACATCCAAATCTATTGTTCTCTCTCACACATAGAACTGTAGCTTTCACTTTTGAAAATCTGTTCTTCCAGTATAGATTTCATGGTCTATTTCAAAACTTTGTCGATTTCCAAAACATGTCTTAACGGTAATGTTTTTATTACTTTAGTGTGATTACATAAATCTAATCCAATTTATCTCAATACCTGTTTGATTTTAAAACTATTTGTATTCATAACCACACGTAGCACAAGGCATCAAATGTTCATCCCTTGTAAGAACATACTTCATTCATTATTTTCTTTATTTGAACTTATTTCTATGGTGTCATATTTTTCCAAGTCTAAAAGATACTAAGGTATTTGTTATTTTTTTATGTTTTCTCTTTAATATGTCACTATTTTGTTACACTGATTACATGCCTTGCATTATTGAGTGATAACTCTATGGAGTGAACAACCCCCTCATATTCTCATAGCACCCTAAGTTTTATTTTGAGGTGGCATCCAGAAATGTGTGCCCACCACCTCCTCATATAAATTGAAGGATGTGAGTTGCTTGGAACTTTGAAGACTCTCAATAACAAAGAAGACAACCAAACCCTTCATAAGGGTGATCCTTCCAAATGTGCCCTGCTTGTACTTTTCCCCAGAGAACGGAGAATTCAAAATAGCTACCTAATTAAAACAAAAAATCACAGTACAAAAAATATCTAATGTGTTGACAAGGACATGACTAAAGTATAAATATCTTCCCTTGGATGTGCATCCAGATATTAAAACCTTAGGATGTTTCCTCTTCAAATAGATATGAGCATACTTAAAATAGATATGCGCTCGATAAATAACACAGACACTGATGCAAAAGAAATGAAGAAAAAGAAAAATTCAACCAGGAGGCAGCCATTAGAATGACTTTTTGCCATAGTTCCTAAGTTCCTACGGCCTGTTTTGATGACCTGAGTCATTGATTATTACTTATGTAAGCTAAGCTAAAGATGGTTCACATAGGGAAAGAAGAGATGTAGAACGTTTGGCACCCCATATCGCTAAGAACTTTGATGAAACAGTAGTCTTGCACACAAGGACATAGGTGATAAGGCAATCTTCTTAATTGCAGTCAATGTCCACATCACATTTCCACTACTTAAAAAAAGTAAAAAGAATCACTGGAAGTTCTGTCATTTTGACAGCCGTTTTATCTATGAGTGTTTTGGGCCATATTTTGGCTATTCTCAAGGGCTACTCCCACCTCAGTGCTCATGGTTGCTCCAAGTAGTGGTTTGAGGACCGTGCTGTTCCAGGATCTGAACTCAGAGCTTCAGCATGTGAAGCAAGTGTCCTCTGAACTCCTTTGATGTGAGCATGTCAGAGCATGCAGCTGGAGGCCTGCAAATATTCCTTTTTCATTCCCTCTACCAAAAAAAGTAAATAAAATAAAGTAAAATGAATCTCCTGTTCTTTGATTTTCACCTGTCACAGGGTTTAAGTTTGGTTGTAACTCTTTGCTCGTCCATAAAACAGCACGAGATCTGGCCGACAGTTACCCTGGCTTGTGCGAGCCCTGCTTCCTTCGTCTACCATCAGGCTCGCTGGTGAGTGTTTTAATGTTTTCATACAAGCTACCCACGGATCGCTGATATTCCTTTAACTTATGACCAAAATGGAAGCAGAATGGATGACGGCTGAGGATAGGGACTATGGAAAGTTGCTCCGTTTCCTAAGTTTTATTCCTGAAGTTTCATTCAAAAGGTTCATTCCTCTTTGTCTGGGAACATTGGAGCCATCATTTTCCAATATACTAGAGGAATGCATTTCACCCTTTTCGTTTTATTGTTTTTGAAAAGACGATGTTGTTTGTAGGCTTTCCCCCCCCACCTCGCCTACATGCAGTGAAGCACACTGTGATCTGTGAGGGTTAGCGGGCCAGAAAGGCTGTGACATCTTTTAATTTACAGTCTCGGATAAAGCCCCCTCACCATCACTGAGACCTGCTATAAATTGGCTCCAATTCAGTTCAACATCTAAAACACATAGTATATTCTTTCTAATTTGTTTAAGGAGCCGTTAGAAATCTACAGCAGTGACTATGCCCTGGGAGCATCACAGCCGTCAGAACTGCTTTTGCAAGATGATGGAGTTGGATGCTGTGCACACAGTTTACCCAGGTCCCATCTCTGTCATCACATTTCGTCCCTAGGCATCATCAGGAGAGATCCCTGAGCAAAGGGTCATGAGTATTCCCTGACCTCTATCACTAGTAGCCCAAAATTCAACGCCAAAAATGTAGTTCACTGAGGCTAGAGCAATTGTACAACCAGTAGAGCATTTACCTTGCATACTATCAGACTGAGTTTGATCCATGACACCCTACACGGCCCTGCAAACCCACCAGGAGTGGTCCTAAACACAGGTCCAGGAAAAAGCCCTGAGCACCACTGGGTATGGCCCCCAAACAACAGCAAAAATCAGGCATGACTCCTGAACTCATGTAAAGAAGGCTGAGGCAAGCAGAGCTGGTCCAGTGGGTATATCCTTGCCTGCACAGGGCTAATCTTGGTTTATTCCCCAATCCCTGGCCTGAGCACCCAGGGGTGAGTGACCCCAGAACAAAGGAAAGCAAAAATGGAGTTTATCTCATGACCCATACCATAGCAGGCACTCCTGTTCTGAGAAGGAAAAGGACTCTCACGAAGAACTGGACCCTAAGGGCAGAAACACCCATGTTTATTTTCTCTATAAGGACACATTCTTTTCAAAAACTACGGCAAATAAATGTTAATCACGCCTAATATTTAAGTTTTGCAAAAGTGGATAAGCAGTAAAACATTTCTTGGGATTCCTACCTGCATTTTGAAGTAGAACAGCAGTCTGAATACCCTTAAGTGTTGTGATAAATGTGCTGAAACACATAGACCAATTCTTGTCAACAGGAAGAGACATCCTTCAAGAAATGAACTGCCCCACACCTCCTGGGCTGGGAGGGCAGCTTGGTGGAAGTTCGCATGTAGATGGCCTCGGGTTGGTCTCCAACACACTGAAAAATCAAAGGATTAATCATTTAAAAATAGAAAAAGCGGAGTCATAAAAAAGAGGGAAGTCTTTTTTAGTTTTTGATGGGCAGAATAAAAAACACATGCGCTGAAAACAAAACGGATTTAACCTTCTATCTCTACTTTGTAGACTGAGACATTATAAAAATGCAGTTTTACCCCTATTTGCTTCAATACATACTGTGTGTGACCACTCTGTGTACTCAGGGAGAATGCAAATAAAACTAAGTCCTAGGACATTCCCAGCCTAAGTGAAAATATCTGATAAAATTTCAATGTAAAATCGACAAAATAATTATACAAGTTTTCAATGAAACAAGCACTAATTAAAATTATGTGAATATATACGAAAGATAAGACAAGGATTATGCATATAGAATTAAAAATCTGAGCCTTTTTAAAAAGTACTTTATTATTAGATTCCTTAAGATAATGATAAAATACTGTTCTGAAAAGACTGATCATAGAATTAATCACTGTATCACTGTCATCCCATTGTTCATAGATTTGCTTGAGAGAGCACCAGTAATGTCTCCATTCATAACAGCCCTGAGATTTTAGCAGCTTCTCCTTACTCGTCTTTCCCAATGATTGGAGGCTCTTTTCAGGTCAGCAGAATGAGACTGTTATTGTTACTGTATTTGGCATATCCAATATGCCAAGGGGAGCTTGCCAGGCTCTTCTGTGAGGACAGGATACTCTCGGTAGCTTGACGGGCTCTCCGACATATATATATATATATATATATATATATATCCCTTTATGATGATGTGTCACAGGGCCGCTTTGCCATGCAAGGATCCAGGAACATGTTCACTTGTGTGTGAGGCTTGGCCTGAGCATGTGGAAAGCAGCCTACAGCATTGTGGTGGTTGGGTAGTGGAGGTCAGCTGCCAGGGCTGGGTCCCTTGGGGTGGGGAGGGCTCTCACCCACCCTCCTCTGGGGTGTCCCTGGCACAGAGTCCAGTGGCATGGTTATGGGGGCCTCATTTAATGCTCCCTTCCGGGAGAAGCAGCCGTGAGTTCTGGAGGGTGGCCGATGAGATTATCACAACCATAAGCCACCTCCTGTTGCTGCCAGATAATATAATTCATTAACAGCTGAAAATTAAAATAAATAAAATAGCAGCAGCACCACTAACAATGATAGGTGGAATGATAAGCAATCAATTATCTTTCAAGCAAGATCAATATAAAATAATCAATCTATAAGGTCAGACAAAATACACTGCATCTACTTCTAAGAGTTTCTCCTTTAAAAATATTGAAGGTTATAAAAATTCATTTGTCATTGTATTTATTATTATTTTTTAAATTTTTGGTCACTCCAGGAGATACTTAGGGTTTTTTCCTGGCTGTGCACTCAGTAATCCCCCTGGGCAGATCTGTGGGGCAGTGGGGGATATCGGAGATTGAAAGCAGCTCGACAACACACATATCACTCTGGGCCTCAAAGAGTTATAGGAAATTTAAAAATAACTAAGAAAAATGAAGAAAATTAGAGGATCTCTCCTAGGACAACTAATCCAACAAAAGAGATTGGTTTGGAGTACTAAAAGAAATTGCTGTATTATTTTGATTATACATATGAAGAGCTTTAAAGGAGGCATCATAGATTAAGCAGATGCTGCACTTCTAGTCAGACTCTATGTCCCCCTGCAAAAAGGAACCTAAAAGCATCAGAAGGCAAGGAAAAGATAGCAGGT
The DNA here is from genome assembly GCF_027595985.1 of Sorex araneus. Taxonomy (NCBI): domain Eukaryota; kingdom Metazoa; phylum Chordata; class Mammalia; order Eulipotyphla; family Soricidae; genus Sorex; species Sorex araneus. The sequence goes on along the minus strand of NC_073302.1, from coordinate 295,684,551 downwards.
AACAGAGCAATGAGGTAAGAAAAAGGTGAACAAAATGTTGACAGGTGCCATGGAGAGGTGAGCTCGGAGAAAGGGAGGGCTGTGACGGTGAGTGTCCAGAAGGAAACTGGCGAAGGGTGTCAGAGACAGCACATCAGGCAGGGCACTTGCCTCGTACACAGCGGACCTGCTTGATCCTCAGCATCTCATATGACCCCCTGGGCTCTACCTGCAGTGATCCCTGAGTGCAGGAAATCAGACATAAGCCCTGATTATGTGGGGGTGATTCCCAAACCAAACAAAACCAGAAATTAACTTTTGAAGGAGGCAGTTGATGGTGAACCTGTGTGTAGGCATGCTACAGCTCCTGAGGAACGCCTGGGTGATTTCCTCCTGGACAATACCATCCTTCTGGGTGGGGGAGGGGGGGTTAAACCTGTCTGTTGTAAGGTCCCTCCCAGCACCAAAAGGGACTAGTTAGTCCCCAGTTAATGTGGAATGGCCAAAAACCAAAAAAAAAAAATAATTAATTAAAAAATATGGGGCTGGAGCGATAGCACAACGGGTAGGGCGTTTGCCTTGCACGCGGCCGACCCAGGTTCTAATCCCAGCATCCCATATGGTCCCCTGAGCACCGCCAGGGGTGATTCCTGAGTGAAGAGCCAGGAGTGACCCCTGTGCATAGCCGGGTGTGACCCAAAAACCAAAAAAAATTAAATAAATAAATGTGGAATGGACTTCCTGTGCACCCTTGCATTGGCTTGAGAGCTGAGATCATGGCAGAAAGTAATGTCAGAACCCGATCTGAGGAAGGTTCTCAGGAGTATCCAGAAAATACCCCATGCTACTGACTTATTTTCTGTTTCAGTTTTAGCATGATGAGCATCAAGACAAGTTAGCATCCCTCCCCAAGTCAAAATGTAGAAGCTCTAGATAACCCAAGCACACGTTCTGATGACTTTGCAACTAGAAATGGCGCACACAAGCTTTGCTCTGTTGAGCATGAATTGGTTCTACACAACTTGCCTCCTGAAGAAAATAGATACGCAGAGGCAAGGTCAAATTTTCTGCTCTGCGTGTAGGCATTTTATTATAATATTTTCTAATTAGAAAGTACTTTCATATAGCAAATTGGAAGAAAATTATATACGATCAACTTGTCCCTTTTAAATTAATCTGACTATGTAAATTTATATTTCTCAACCTCTCAGAGCATATCAGAGAGAATACATTTTATGAAAAAAAAAACAAATAGGCGTGGGTCACTTCAAATGAAAGTAAACTGACTTCTGATGAAAAGAGAGACGTTAATTGACTTTCAGATGATGCGTGAAATGTTTTCAGTATATTTTTTATGTGTATCGGAGAAAGAGTTTTGGCTACATTTTGTCTTTTTTAACAACATAAATGAAACTGAATGGCAAAGAAAGGTACATTTTGAGGAACAAGCCTGCCCAATAAACCTGTCTCCATGGGGAGCACAAGGTTAAAAACAAAAAGAAAAAAATTATCTTTCCCTAAGTGCAAGTAAAATATCCATCTAGCTGCAATGATTGGTGTAGAGAGCAGCATTCCTAAGGCCGGAGGAGGTGACTTTCTTGCTTCATCTCCCAACGCGGAGGGAGGAACATTTCCAGCTACACTCAACAACAGAATTGTGGGCAGCTGGCTCGGGACAGTTAGGAGCCTCCATCCCTCTCTCATCGTCCTTCACTATGACTTCATCATTGGCTGCCATCCCACCTCCTGCTTCTCTCTGCACCTCTCTTCCTCTTTTCTTTTTGTTCTCCTACAGGGGTTGACTAATTTCACCCACTGTCATCATGTCATTGCTGGTTTGATCTCCAAGGGGAGAAGTGCCCTCATCATATCCAAACCTGTTTCCTTCACACCAGATGGATGGTAGCAATAAGCAAGGATATTTACCCCAAGGCTCCTTCTGGGAACTTCTACAGTCAATCTTTCAAAACACGTTCCACAAAGACGTGTTCCAACGGAGTCACAGATAAAAGACAAAGCCGATCACCTCTCGGGCTCCCACAGAGTCAGACCAAGCAGCTGCCACCCGCTGCCAATAATCAACACCCAAGCACTGTCCCATAATCACAGTCAGTGGGAAAGGCACAAATAGCTCATTTGGAGAAAGTCTGTGTCTCCCCGCACCCCCGGGATCCCTGGAGGATGCCCAGAGCAGGACAACTACTTTACCCCACACCACTGACAGATCATGGAAAACCATGTCCACGGTTGGCAGTATTGTAAAAACTAGGTTCACGTCCAGGGTTGCATGAAGTGCTTAGTGTATTTCCTATATATAAAATATTTCAGTGACCTGTCTCCTTCCATAAACGGATTTTCTGTGTGTTCTTAGAAACCCTCCATTATATCAATAACATATCGTGATAAATTATATGTATTTACTGTGAGCAAATAGACATACATGATAGCAACTCCCACTATAATTTGACTGTGCTTGCTCGCAGTGTTTCCCAACATGTAATCTTCAACCAGAGCCTGGCATTTTATCGGAGCCATGTATTAAAACCAATTGGACCATTTAAAGAACATTGTGTTTTTCTAGTTTCATTTGATTGGACCATGATTACCACTTCTTTTTCGAATTCATTTTGAAAATTTATCAGGGTGTCCCTTGAAGGAACATTCATTGTTTTGTACATTCAAACTTCAAAACAGTTGATTATTCAGTTTATCCTCTGAAAAAAAAGATTTGCACCATGACATTTGAAGAAAGTTATCGTGTGCTATCTATATTTTCACTTAATATAGATCTTCAAAGTGAATGCCCAAGAGAATTGATGGGTCGACTCCGCTTCCCATTTGAAAGCTCTTTTCTAAGAACGTGGAGATTTATGGGGAACAGGTTATTATAATTCACCAACTGATTAGAACTTGCGTTCCCTTGGAAACCTGCATATTCCATTTTCCCCACAATAGCATTCCAAAATCTCTTTGACCCCCCACCCCATGATTTATTTCCTTATTGCTTCAGCCTATGGGCACATTACATACTTTAAAACAACACATTAATCTATAGCTTTCCAGCCCAGACAGCAGACACCGCCATCCTTCTTGATAAGCGCCTCTGCCTGTTACAGAGAAAGCCTTCGTGATTGAGCCTACGGACGAGAAATTGCAGGGGGCGATGTGTCTTGCGCGGGTCTACAAGCTTATGTTCAGGCAAAATGCCAGGTGACAGCAAGAGCCACAGCTGAAAGTGTCACTTTCACTGAAAGTGTCCCACATAAGCCTCTGCTGTGTGATGTTGTCTATTTATGACTGACCTGGAAAATTGATAGAAAGGAAAAAAGATCCAGATGCGTAATGTTTATTAGCTGAGAGATGGGTCCAGTGCCATGACCTCACCCACCCTCTCTCTTCTTTTGGACAGGAACCATTCATGACAGCAGCTCTCGGATGGCTCCTCCTAGCCCACATACTTTTTATATTGAGAGTTAAACTTACTCTAAACCACTTATGAACTATTTCCCAATTTCCACATATTAATTTTAGGGGAAAGTAACTTTCAACACTTCAGGAAATGGGCACATGTTCTTAGTCTGTTTTAAAAGAAAAAAACAACTTTAATTGAAATTCAAAAATCCTACATTAAAAATGTGCTTTGCCATATTTTTTCAGAATTACCCTATGACATTTATATTGTACATGAATATTATTACACACATATGCATATGTGTGTATGTATGTGTTTATGTAAGTAGTTGCACATAGCCCTCAGTAAATAGGGATTGAACTTTAATTACATATATATGGAACTTAAAGAAAAACTCAGGTATTTCCCCCCAGTTTATTCTCATCCAGGGCATATACAATGAGCAAAATGTAATATATTCGTGGCATAATAAATTGGTTTTATTTTATTTGCATATATTTCTCTTTTAGCTTCAGAAGTCTGCAACATGACTCACTGGCTTTATGTGTAAGTATATGTACATATATGTGTGTTTATATATATATATAATAAAGTCACATGTCACAACAGAAATATAAGATGCCACTACCCATTAATCACCCAGCCATTATCACCTTTCTCTCTCTACCCAGACATGGCACTATCTTAAGCTTATTATGAAGATTTTCTTTCATGTCCAAATACTTTAGTTTTGATCTTCACAGGTGTTTATCTGTGTTATTCAATTCAAATGTTTTGTTAATTATAACAAGCTCTTTGCTATTTTTCATGAACCACTGACCTTTGATGTGCTGCTGCTTTACGGCCACCGTTATCAGACCTTACTCCTGGCTCTGTGCTCAAGAATCACCCGTGGAGGTTCTGGTGGGTGGAGCACATGGAGTCCCAGGGATCGAATAGGGGTCAGCCACAAACAGAGCAAGCACCCTGCCAATGGAACTATCACTCTGGCTCCAGAAACACCATTTCTTCCTTTTTTTTATTAGTGAATCACCGTGAGCTACAGTTGTAGACCTTTCATACTTGCCTTTCAGTCATACAATGATCGAGTGCCCATCCCTCGACCATTGCACATCTTCCACCATCAGTGGTCCCGGCATCACTCCTACCACCCCCACCCCGCCCCCTCCACCCCACCCTGCCTCTGTGGCAGGGCATCCCCTTCTGCCCTTCTGCTCGCTCTCTCTGTTTCTCTCTCTCTCTGTTTCTCTCTCTATCCTTTCAGAAACACCATTTCTTAAAGTTATGCATAAACATAAAATTCTGTATTTATTAACTGCTGGATTAAGTGGTTCACAGTTACAAACACAGTTATTTTCAGCAATGTTATAATACCTGAAAATAATAGAGCTGACCAATTTTGTAGGAGCAAAAGTATTTATTTATTTATTTAATTAGTTTAAATTTTTATTTTATTGATCACTGTGAAAAAAAAAGCTTTCAGGTTTAAGTCTCAGTCATATAATGATTAAACCCCTATTCCTTCACCAGTTCACATGTTCTACCACCAAGAACCCCAATATACCCCCTCCCAACAAACCCCCACCTAATTAGCTAATGATCTTCACTTTATTCTCTCTATACTCTGAATTCAATATTTCAATAGAGAACTCACTTTTATTGTCAGTCTGGAATTTCCCCCCAACAATCAGGCCTGCTGAAAAGGCATCATTTAATAATTTCTTTTCATTGCTGAGAATGAAGACTCTATGAGCTCTATGAGGTTTTGGATTTCTGATATTTTAGCTCAGTTCACAGTATAGATGCATTTCTATAAGAAACCTCTCAGAGTGCCAAAGTGGGTTAGAAAACCTCTTGGATCATAGTCCTTAGGAGCAGAGGGTTCGTTTCTGGCGTGGCAGCTCTGGATCTTATCTGGGCGGAGGGCATGCCAGTAACGCCTCCCCCCCCCCATGATCGCTTATGAGCAACGTAACTGCAAAACCCATACCTCTGGGTTGGGAGTCTGAGGAGGTGGCTCTTAGCATGTAGATGTTGCCACTGCTGCCATTTTCCGCGCAGAAAATCAGGGTGGAGAGGGAAAAATCCCTCCCCGGGCGGCACAGGGTTGTAGCACAGCTCCCAGTCTAGATGCATTTCTGTAAGAAGCCGCTCTGGGTGCCAAAATGGGTCAGAAGACCTCTTGGATCATAGTCTTTAGGAGCAGAGGGACCTAGGAGCGAAAGTATTTAAGCAGCAATCTAGAACCTGACTTCTAAGTTATAATTGTTCAAATCACCGTTAAACCTAATTCTGTGACATGCTTAATGCAGATTGGTGGTATAAAACATGCCGCTAACATTAGGTGGCTGATGGCAGATGCTTTAGAATGAGACCATAGTTCAACAGAAATGTGTGATAATAGATGAGAAGGAATTTACCTGCTGAACACACACAGCCTGATGTTTACTGATCATTAAGTGGGGAACTTTCCTACTAGGGTGATTCTGCCCCAAATTGGCTTTAGTGTTTAAGATGCAGTTCAACTCTTGCAGCTCACTCTTACTACAATTTTCTTTGTACAACTAGATTTTTTTTACACAAAATCTGCTTGTCAGTCCAGACGTCTGACTTTACTGGGTCTATCTAGGTATTTTATATGACTAAAACTACTTTGAAAAACATGCACTCTAAAATAATACAGAAAATTATTCTTACAACAAAATTTATAATTTAAATTTTGTAATGTCCTTTGAAATGTGGACTTGACACAATTATTAGATTTTCTGGATTTTCTGAAGTCCTTTAAGCATATTTTTATAACTATCATTTCTATGTAGAGAGTTTATGTGAACAGATATATGAACATATGAACATATATCTTACCTAGATCATGATGTCTGAAAATAGCCCATTCTAGCAAGGTCATTGTTTATGCATGTAGTTTTGTGTGTATGCATGTTTGCCTATACATAATTAAGAATTTTTAAAGTCATCTTTCAATTCAATACATTCAGAATTCAATTCTCCCCCAATTTTGGCCATTTCTGATTGTGTGTATATATATATATATATTAATGTGGCAGTGGAGAAGAGGAGAAAGGAGAGAGAAGTGAGAGGAGATGAGGGAGGAGCAGAGAGGAGGAAGGGGTGGAGAGGAGCGGGCTAGCCTCCTTGGACGTTCCAAGGTTAGTTTCGAGCTCTAATTTACTGTTTGAATCATGTCCAACAACTCCTGTGCTGAACACTGATCTTTTTCCTGTCCTATTCGATCAAATAACTTTATCATCGAGACCAAAAAGAGAACTTCAGCTTTGGCTCCCTGCTTTCCTTTCTCACCACCAAGAATGGGCCTTCTCAGTCCTTCCTTTAAGCCATAGTCTCACTCTGCCATCTTGTCCTCATGGGCTCTGCTAAAGTGCTGGTCCAAACCACAATCACGTCTGGACTGGACCACAGAAACACTTCCTAACTACTCTTTCTTCCACTCGTTACACCTCCCTTTCAAAAATAGTGTCTCCTTCCATCTGACAGAGTGAGTTTTTAAAACATCAGACCATGTCACTCTCTCTTCTCTTTCTCCTCCCTCTATCTGGAGACCTTCCAATAGTTTTCCTCTGAGTTTAGAATAAAAAATTCCAAACTTCCTATAAGCCCAAGTGATCAGGTTTCTACCTCTGGCCCTGACGATAGCACTACTCCTTTCCCTCTTTCATTCTCTTTCTCTTCTTTCTCCAGTTATTAAAAGACTGTGAGTCTGTGTTCATGGGAAGACTGTTCGCACCATGCCAGTTATCAGACTGACAGTGCCCTCCTCTCCAGCCTAATTGGCCCCTTCCACGGGGACTCCCCTTTCTCAGTAACTACTAGCAACTTTATTCTGACTGATACCTTAAACTTGACAGTTTGTCCTTTCTTAAGGGCATTCTGTTTTATTTCCACTCTCCCTGAAATGATCTAGGTATCAAAATTCTGTGTATCTGTGTGTCTGTGTGTCTGTGTCTGTGTGTTGTCTGTGTCTGTGTGTGTATCTGTGTGTCTGTGTCTGTATCTGTGTGTGTATTAGGGGTGAAGGGGGAGGACAATGGGAATCAAGCCTGGGTCCTCATAGGTGTAAAGCAAGTGTTCTACCCATGAATTACTACTTTAGGCCCAATTTTAAATGAAATTTTACATTACTATAAATGTACTTTTAGTTAAATGTCTCATTCCAATAAATTCTCTGTGTGCAATCGCTGTACACAATTCCCCAAGTCAAGAATTCAGTGAAAAATTTAAATAGTTATTGCATGTATGTAGATTTTCAGTCATTAACATGTATAGCAATGGCCTTGAGATCACTACATTGCAGAATGAATTTTCTCCCTAGGAGAAACATATATACAAAACAGAAATTTATTATCCATGAATTTGATGCTCTCCATGGTGATTTCAAATGCACAAAACTTAAAAATAGCACCATTCAAAAGACTGTCCAGTTTCAAAGAAGTTTTCTGAATATTTCCATGGAATCCACACCACTCTGTGAGGAAATTAGACCACATGACATTCTCTGTCTTTGAGAGGATCCAGCTTCTCCACAGAAGGGATGCTGTAGGCTGTCTGAGGAGGAGCGGGCTGGGAGCTGAGGATAGAACCAGGTTTTCAGTCATTGTCTCATCTCTTCAGACGATATCAGTTACTGAGTCTCGATACTTTTCCTTCTGACCTCAGTCATCTTTCCATACTGAATGTAGCATGGGATCCACTGCATTTTGCTCTGTCTGGCTTTGTTCCTCCCTTCCCCCATCTTCCCCCACTAATGCTGCTCCTTGATTTAATCCACAAGAAGGAATTATCATCTTCCTCTTGCCCTTTGTATGATAATTTACCATCGCTTCATTGCTCTCCTGATCATTCCTGTACTCTTTGTACATTTCTTTTTCTTGTGCACATTACTAAAGCGATTATGGAATGGGACTAATCCTGTTTGGATTAAACCTCTTCAGTTTGCTAGTCTTGTTTTCTCACAATGATCTGAACTATGACTCCCAATCTGTGTCAAGCTCTTTGTAAAGATAGGGAATTAGATTCATTAAAGACGCCATTATCATTGTGTGATTGTAACTCAAACGTGATAGCTTGTAACTATATCTCACAGTGAATCAATAAAATTAAAAATAATTAAATAAAGGGGCTGGAGCGATAGTACAGTAGGTAGGGCATTTGCCTTGCACACAGCTGCCCCGGGTTCGATTCCCAGCATCCCATATGGTCCTCTGAGCATTGCCAGGAGTGATTCCTAAGTGCAGAGCCAGGAGTAATCCCTGTGCATTGCCAGATGTGACCTAAAAAAGGGCAAATAACAATAATAATAATAATAATAATAAAATGCGTCATTTTTTTCCTGTTTTTTATTTATTTTTTAATGAATCACCTTGAGATACAGATAAACAAATTTTCATGATTATGTTTCAATCAAACAATATTTGAGTACCCATCCTTCCACCAGTGCCCTTTCTTCACCATCAGTGTCCCTTCCCATGTCCCTCCCACCACCCCACCCCTTCCTATCCCTTGCCTCTGTGGCAGACACATCCCCTCTTTCTCTCTCTCTCCTGTTGGGTGTTCTGGTTTGCAGTACAGGCACTAAGTAGCCATCACATTTGGTTGCTCCTGTCTTGGCTGTTGTCCTCCAGAGAACCTTGTACAGAGTAAGCTGAATGCAGTCACTGTACTCCCTTTCACACTGCCATGCCTCCCATCTCTCTCACTATCAAAGTCAAAGACATCACCATAATCTCCAGTGTGTGGGTGAGACTGGTTTCAGGCCATGTGATAATACTCTCATCCTTCTTCTTGTCATACCATTTTTCCTATAACTCCTTCCACACACACTCCACATTCCATTCGATGGGGCTTGAACTTCATATGCTGTGTCCCGGGAGAAGCATGTGCATGTGCTTTGGCTTCTGTCTCCATCACCTCCTGCAATATCTGCTCAAGTGCAATCTAGCTTGACCACCCCTTACCCTGTTTCTTCACTGTCACTGTCATTGTCATCCTGTTGCTCATCGATTTGTTCGAGCGGGCACCAGTAACGTCTCCCATTGAGAGACTTATTGTACTGTTTTTGGCATATCCAATATGCATGGGTAGCTTGCAAGGCTCTGCTGTGCGGGCTCCATACTCTCAGTAGCTTGCCGGGCTCTCTGAGAGGGGCGAAGGAATCGAACACGGGTCAGCCAAGTGAAAGGCGAAAGCCCAACAGCTGTGCTATCTCTCCGCCCTGTTTCTTACATATCAAATTTAAGAGCCCTTTCCTCCTTTTTCACTGATGTTCTCCTTTTCTCTGTGGTGGATATCTTGATCATCAACTGTAATCCGTTTGGTAGAATTTTGGTTTCCTTCGGGCCCGCAGGCTCCCTCGGGCCCCAGGGGACCTGCTCACCCCTCTCCCTCCTAGCAGGGGCGCAGGGGTACGGGCCAGTGGGGGGAACCTGTGAGTGTCTGAAGCCTTCACGTGTAGCAGCACCTGCAGCCACAGAGCAGCAAAGTACCTAGTCTCAGTCCCTGTTTCTCATGACTAAGTTTGGAAGAAACTTAAGGCCTGAATCATTTTCTTGTTTCTATTTCTGGGACATATTAAATGTAGATTCAAGGAAAGGTAAGGAGATGCTTCCAGATTCCGGTTCCTAAGAATAGAAGAGTCAGACATTTCCTTTCTGCGGTGTCTCATCTTGAACAATCACAGTGAAAGGTGAGAACGTCACTGTTCAATAGGATGAAAAGTCCTGGGCAGTTTCTGAAGTAGTTCCAGCAGCACTGTGGGAAACTGCCAAGAACCATGGCACACCTATGGAACTGATGATCCCCATGATCTCGTTCCTCTGATCCCTAGTAGGAAACTCACCACTGTCTCCTTTTACTTCCTCTGCTGGCCTGACTCTGCAGTGTCCCCAAGTCTCCCAGATCCTCTGGAAAAATCAAAATTCAAAACAAATCCATTGACTTTCTGACTGACTTTCAGTTTCTTTGTTGCTTAGGATCAATGTCAGGTGAGTGAAACTATTTTTCCTGGCTGCAGTATTCAGACCTGCGTATATGACTGCAGAGAAATGAGAACACAGCTGACTTGAAACTAGTATTTTAGACTAATCGTGTGGAAGCCAGACAAAGAACTCAATCAATGTTTTCAAGGAGAATCTACCTCATGTGTACTAGAGGTGGAGTCACTATCAATTTGCGGGAGCAGGCCCAGTAACGTCTCCATTCATCCTAGCCCTGAGTTTTAAGCAGCCTCTCTTTACTCATCATTCCCATTGGTGCCGCATTAGAGGCTCTTTCAGGGTCAGGGGAATGAAACCCATCATTGTTCCTGTATTTGGCATATGAATAAGCCACGGGGAACTTGCCAATATCTCCCAGGCAGGCAGAAAACTCTCGGTACCTTGACAAGTTCTCTGAGAGAGAGAACTAGGCTATAAAATGTTGAGCAGCCACTTTGTGACTGCCTGCTTCCAGGAGCTTGGTTTTATAGTCTCTGGATGCTGGCCGTTGATGGGATTACATAGCACTGGGGGCAGTTTGTGGTTGTGACTGCCTAGCTACTGGAAATGGGGGATCTGAGAGGAAGAGCCCCAGTACCAATCCAAGCAGACTTGGATATCTCAGTCCCGGGTACTGCACACATGGGTTCCTCTGCCAGTTCCTTCATGCGTGAGGCTCTTCTAAGCATGAGGAGAGTGACCTTGAACATGGCTGTGGCGGGTTCTGGAGGATTTGGGATGCCGGGACTCTGCTTGTGGTGGGGAGAGAGACTTAATCCACCCACTCTGAGGGGCCCCGTGAAGATAGCCAAGCTTGGGGGCAAGAGATTCTGTGTTGCTCTCTTCTGGGAGCTTGGTTTTATAATCTTGGATGTTGGCCGTTGATGGGAATATATTACATGGGACTAGAGGTGAAGTAGAAAATATAATAGATATCTAGGTTCATCCAAATGGAAGACAGAGCAACTAATGAACAATTTTAAGAAAGATTCTAGCTCGTAGATGTTGCTGAACATACTTAAGCTGAATGGAATAAAATTCTTTAAATATTAGACTCAACTCTAAAGTGTTGTATATGAAAGAAGGTTAGTCTTCTAAAGTGTCTTCCCCAGGATTAAGTAAAAATTGGTGATCCCTGTGTGAGGTGAGCGGGGGCGGAAAATCTTTAAGAGAAGCTCTATTTCAAAAGTAGGAGGTAAATACCAGAGAAAAGATGAGCAGAGATTTTTATGAAAGTATTTTTTTTCAGATTGCATCTTTCCTTGATCAGGCACCAAACTTTTAATTTAATTTAATTACCTTTTTAAATGGTTGATATTTGAACAAAAAGTTATGTAGGCAAGAACAGGAATTTTATTGATGGCAAAAAAATGGATTTAGGGTATAATAAATAGGGATTGAACTGATGTTGGCACTGAATAACAGTGTTTCAAAAACACTGCCACACTTAATAATCCAGTTTATTTTCACAACAATTTCTGAGAAATAAAGATATCTGATCTTTAAGTCTAGTCCATGGGATTAGTTACATAATCACGTAATCAATGAAAAGTAATGAAAGTGCTTAGAATAATGAAATAACAGCTCTATAATGATAAAACTTAACATCCATGTGCCCAAATCTCCACTTTCTTTTTAAAATGAGATAAAATTTTTTGCAATACCGTATAAACTTAATGTGTCCAAGACTACAATTTTACACCAGTATGCACGACATTATCAGAACCACTAAAATCAAATTTGCATCCACAGCTCTACACAGCACCCCCTTCCCTATGTCACCAGTCCACACCTCCTTTCACATGTAAATCCTGTTCCCCAATTCCAAATTCTCTGTCCAGAAACTTTAGTTTCAGATTCTTCAGCATAAATCCTTTGTCATGAGACAAAAGCAATCAACCAACACAGCACAGCTTGAATTCAGCCTCTGATTCTGGTTTCCACATTTTCTTATTTCTGAGCTTCTTTTCTATGGTTTCCTCAAAGATCTTTTTTCCTTTATTAGTTTTCTATTATATATATTTCTATTCCGCTCCATCCCTCCCCTCTCTTTGTCCTCTCCTCCCTTTTCCATCCCTCTCTATTCCTCTTTCTTCTCACCCTTCCTCTCCTCCTTTGCCTCCTCACCCTTCCCCATCTTAGATTTACCATTTCCTCCCCAGTCCTCTCCCCTCCTTTCCCCTCCCCTCCTCTCATTGTTTTTCTCTTCTACTTCCTTGTCTTCTCCTGAACTACTCTCCCTTCTTGCCCTTCTCTTCCTTCACTTTCTCCATTCCCTTCCTTTCTCCTTTTTAATCAGTTTTACCCTTTCTTAGCCTTTGTCATTCTGTGTCCTTCTTCACAGAACCTAACTAGCTCATTACAATGCTTACTGAAATTAATTAACATATATAACTTGAGTGACACCATTCATGTTACTTCATGTTTCTTTTTTTATTATCATTATGTTGGTGCATTTTATTCATTGTTATCTCAGAATCTGAATTCTTGATATCCCTGTTGAGAGATGCCCTAATTAATGTGCTCTACACTTCTATTTTTAATATTGAGTAGAAAGCCGGTACTCCACAATAAACATTTGGTTAATTTATGAGAAAAATAACACTTACAAAACAAAAAAAATGTATTTTATTATTTTTTACCTCAGGATCTCTTTTAAAGGCAGCTTCATTATACTCTATGAAATAATCTTCCTTATGACACCCAGCAATGGCATTTTCAACAAGTAAGACGGATTTATAGTAAAGCTTCTGTCACTTATAGTAGGCCCTCAGGGAACCAAATTAAAAGGAATATCATTGGGTCTTGAACAAGGCACTTTAATCACTCAGAAAAAAAAAAGTGAGAGCAAGTGTAAGTGTAGCCTTTCTTGGGGATTGGGAGGATTAAATAAAAAAAAATATATGTACAATGCTCAGCACAGTATACTAGATTGTTGGATATCATTGGTTTGTCCTTTCTCCCTTGCCACAGAGTTTGGGTTTATCTGGTAATAATCTCTAAAAAATTCTGGACTACATTGGTATGCCCTGCTCCCCTTGCCACTAGGAGCTTAGTATATCAGTCATGCCCATCAAAGTGCTCCTGAGTCACTCCCATTCCTTTGTTTATCTGTAACCACTTCTACCAGTTTATTTGCTCTTCCTCTAATCAAACTATTAATTTGTAAGGTCAGATCTTGCTAAGACAGTGAACTTGTATTGTAAGTTAATATTGTCTTTCTCCTCTCTTATGTATTTTGAATAGCTTACCTTAAAACAATATCCTTTTTGTATGGACAAAGAAAAACATTTATTAATATGCTTTGGTAACATGGGATTTAATTGGCTTCAAATATTATTCATTCCCAGGCATCTGCTTTCTTGACTTAAGCCTCAGCTGGCCTTACTTCCTAGCACCCTCAAAAGCAGGGTCCCAACAAGGGACGGGACGGACCCAGGGCAAGCGGTGAGTTGTGTGCTGCCCTGGCATCAAGATGGGCCTGGCCAAAGCGCCTAATGCTTAACTATATGTTAAGAGCTTGGTCATGGGCATGTCATGTCATGATCCAAAAGCAATGATGAGACTAGGACCCTGCTAGGGCTAGGAAAGACTAATCGGGCCTGAATGCTGTAGTTTGAGATCAGGTGACCCCTGGAGAGCAATTCTATAAGCTTAATGTGTCTCTTGCTATGTCCATACAAAATGCTTTATAATATGAATACTTATATGTTAGTCAGACAAAGAGAGGAGAAACACACCCATGGGATTCCTCTCTTGGGCAGATGTCCTGCTGAGAGAGATTCTGTCCTAGTGAAAGCACCCCCTAAGGGATAGAACTTTACACCCTATTGACTGTAACCACACCTATTGTGTAAGCCCAGGTCTGGATGCAGGGGGATTTACCAAGGCTGTGAGGCTGTGAGAGGGGGCTGGGGAGTTGGAGTAGATGCGGAGGAGGAGGATGAAGTAGGATGGAGGAGGAAGAAGCAGGAGGAGAATCAGAGGACCATCTTGCCTCCGTTCCTTCCCTCACCTGCCACATCTTCGCCATCAACCTGCCCCAGTGCGGTATCGCCTTTGCCCCTTTCCTTTTCTTTTTTGTGTTTTATACACTAGATCACAGTAAGAAGCTGGAAATCCAATGAGATGTTCAGTGGGAATGAACAGCACCAAGCTAAACATTATATGTGTGCATCAACATTAGGATATTGTTTTCCTATACTCACAAAATTTTACATTGAATTCTTCTTTACAACTCATTCTCTTTTTAAATTTTCAGATAGTCAGGAAACTTACTCTACACATTGATCCAAGTAAATAGAGAAAAGCAGCTGAGAAGAAAGAAAGAAAGAAAGAAAGAAAGAAAGAAAGAAAGAAAGAAAGAAAGAAAGAAAGAAAGAAAGAAAGAAAGAAAGAAAGAAAGAAAGAAAGAGAGAAAGACAGAGAGAGAGAAAGAAAGACAGAGAGAAAGAAAGACAGAGAGAAAGACAGAGAGAAAGAAAGAAAGAAAGAAAGAAAGAAAGAAAGAAAGAAAGAAAGAAAGAAAGAAAGAAAGAAAGAAAGAAAGAAAGAAAGAAAGAAAGAAAGAAAGAAAGAAAGAAAGAAAGAAGAAGGAGAGAAGAAGGAATGAGGAAGGAATGAAGGAAGGAAGGAAGGAAGGAAGGAAGGAAGGAAGGAAGGAAGGAAGGAAGGAAGGAAGGAAGGAAGGAAGGAAGGAAGGAAGGAAGGAAGGAAGGAAGGAAAGAAGAAACTACATATTGTTTGGTTTTGCTCTGTTTCTACATGGAGCCCACATTCAAAGTCGGCACCCATGCCCAGAATAGCAGCAATACAAATATTAATGATGTGACAAGTGTTTGCGTGAGAGATGGGCCAGAGCCTCCCTACAGGTCTGCGTCAGTCTGCGTGCAGATGGCAAGCACGTTGTCTTGAACACTGTCTCAACTGGACACAGAATGACCCAGTCTCCAGTCACTGAGCATGACCTCTGGGCAGTGTGAAGCATGCTGGGACCTGGCCCATAAACATTCTCTTGCAGTCCTGCACAGTCTTTCCCCCCACCCACAAACAGCCCTCCACACTGCCGGGCGATTGCTCAGCCCTAAGCTGAGAAGGGACGCCTCCTCTCTGCTGCCCTCCTGGTGTATATCTGGAACTTTAGAAGCTGGAACTCTTGAGCTTTCTGGACAAGCTCTTCCCTATCTCACTCTTGATTTCATCTGATAGTAGTAGGCGTGGTTCCCAGTGGCCTTCAGTCTTTGGGCTTCCTAGTCGTGACTTGGTTAGTGCTACCTCCACCAGCAGAAGGGGGCTTTTCCTGAGAAGAGCCAGGCGTGAACGTAAACTGGGATGCAGAGTGTACTCAGAGAAGTTGACATTAGGACAAGGAATCTCTGCAACTGGAACGCACATTCTGTCCGGTTTGGGATGTGGCACGTGGTTTAGTATTTCAATAT
This sequence comes from Sorex araneus, assembly GCF_027595985.1. Classification (NCBI taxonomy): domain Eukaryota; kingdom Metazoa; phylum Chordata; class Mammalia; order Eulipotyphla; family Soricidae; genus Sorex; species Sorex araneus. Next base: position 295,668,715 of record NC_073302.1, on the reverse strand, counting down.
ACAAAGTTGAGCTTGGGAAGATGGAGGGGGCTGGAGGAACTTGCCGAAAATCCAGACAATTCTGAAACAATAGCAAAGCGTGTATTCGTCTCTAGGGTACATCTTAAAGATGCTGCAGCTTACTTAAGTGTATAAATACTTCAGGCTACTTTAAGACACGGCAGGCTACTTAAAGGTATAAATAGTGCAGACTACTTAAAGGTATAAATACCGCAGGGTCCTTAAAGATACTTTAAGATACTTGATATTTCAAGTCCAGCAGTATATCCTTTAAATGGCGAGGGAACAGTGACTGGGAAAAAATGATGGAGCGGAATGGTCAACCCTGGAATCTTATCTGAATCCAACATCCACCGGTATCGTGGAAAGAGGGGGTGGTGTGTTCTACACAAGGCAGGTTTGAAGGGAGAAGTGTTGCAGGATGCGGCCCCTTTGAAGCACAAACAGCCTGAGGAGGCTGGGCCAGGAGACACGTACCGAGCTGCGTCGCATCACTCGGGAAATGAGGGCGAGTGGTGCTGCCTTGCACATGGAGGAGAGTGCAGTTCTGTGCAAGTGGGGACGTGTTTGGCTCCTTAAATTAAGTGACATGTGTTTGTCCTCTACTCTTCTTTGTTAATTTTGTTTCATTGCAAAGGGCCCCTCCTGGCAATTCTTTCCCAAGGGGGCCAGCTCACAAGTGAGGTACTGCCCCAGTGCTGGGTTGCTGGATTCTCCCGGCCACCTCAGGGCTGATCCGGCAGCCCTCAGGACTGGTGAAGTTCTGGGAACGTAACAACAATTGGTTTCACGCAAGGCCTGTTCCTTGACCCCCAGGCCCCATGTGTGGGCTCTAATATATGTTGCTGTTATTCTTAAATACGCCAAATGGTTGGAATAACCACACTATCGTAAATTTTATCAGTGTTTTCTTTCAATATTTAAATGCCAACGTTTAACTGAGGAAGAGTTAACAGCATTTTCCATAAAGATGCAGTTTGTGGAAATAGCTTGCATTTTATCTCAAGATGGAAAAACATTTGAGGGCCCTTTTATACCGTTTTGACTTAATGAATGGAAGGATACCTTTTACCTCCTCCCCCGAATGTCTGTCACCAGAGAAATCCAAACCAAAGATACTGAGTCACTTACTAAGTAAAGCCACAGGCTTCGGAATATTGACACGGGCTAAGTGAGTCTCTGTGTTAAGCCAATACCTGTGCAAGAGAAATCTTGAACCACCTCCTAAAGCTTGCTAAAACGTGGGCACTTGAGGATTGCCAGAAGGAAGAGTTGACATAATGTTGGGCCCTTACTCATGGATACCTTTATCTTTATTTAGCAACTCTTGGCAACACTGAGTCAGTAGTTACTGGAAATGTTTCCAATGCAAGGCAGAGGTTTGTGCATTAAAAAACTCAACTCTATGCCAAATAGCTTTGGTAATATTATCTTAGTTCACATTAAAAAAAAAAAAAACTGTATTTCTCATGGACATAGTGGTAAAGTTGTCCCTTATCAGAAAAAGAAAAGAACTAAAGCACAAACTTCTCATCTCTAAAACCTTTAGTGAATTCTGATCATCGTGGCCAGGCAGAAGTCTCAGCTGCATGAATATCTTTGTAGATGAGGCCGCCTTATAAATGAGGTCACTGGTAAGCAGGATTGAAGAGAATAGTGCTTATACCGAGGTAAGCGGTGGTCTTAGTCAAGGAACCCACGCAACTACAGTGACATAAGGAGATATTGTTTCAATGAAACCATGGCAGAAACAGAAACCAACAAGTCTCTATATTTTCAAGGCAAAACAGAAATTCCTCATGGAAAAAGAAAACGAGACACAAAAAGATAAGTTACTAGCAAAGAAAATCTATTGATCTAGTTACTGAATATCCATTAATATATGGATTATTTCTTGGTTTTTGTTTTTGTTTGGTTTTTGGGTCACACCTGGCGATGCACAGGAGTTACTCCTGGCTCTGCACTCAGGAATTATTCCTGGCGGTGCTCGGGGGACCATATAGGATGCTGGGATTTGAACCCGGGTTGGCCGCGTGCAAGGCAAACGCCCTACCCGCTATGCTATCGCTCCAGCCCCTATATGGATTATTTCTTAAACGATGTGTGAAGACCCAAACTTTCCATCATTTTGGTCTGCAGGGAAAGAGAGAATCGTTTTCATGCTGGATTTTAGTTTAATTTCTTTATGAGTCCTGCACTCTGTTTTCACTGTGATTTCTTTTTTTTTTTTTTTTTTGGTTTTTGGGTCACATCCGGCGATGCACAGGGGTTACTCCTGGCTCTTCACTCAGGAATTACCCCTGGCGGTGCTCAGGGGACCATATGGGATGCTGGGATTAGAACCCGGGTCGGCCGCGTGCAAGGCAAACGCCCTACCCGCTGTGCTATCGTTCCAGCCCCACTGTGATTTCTTCATCCCGAGCGGCAGGTTATCATACTGGGAGTAAGGGGACACGCGAAACCCAGAGATTCGGCGGAGCTACGCCTGAGGCAGGACTGGCAAAGACAAACTCCCCCCTTCTGCATTCTCAGAGCGAATGAGAGAGTGTTTGTAATTCCAAATAAGTATAATGTTCATGGGTTCTACAATGGACCAATGCAAAATCTAATTCGTACTTATTTCATGTGATCAAGAAATGAGGGAGAGGCTTTCTCTCCTCCACAAGACATGGTTTGAGTCACTTGTGTTTGCCGAGCCTTATCTTAATGGCAGTACCCGGTACTCTGCACCCGGACCCAATTACAAAAAGAACAGTTCATCCATAGGTTGTGTGAGTCACAGTTCCCAGTGCAGAAGCTCGTGTGTGGGAGTTGCTAAGCATTTGGGGAACTTAGCCTTACCGCCCACCTTCAGATTTAATAATAAAATGTACCGATTTCTTTTTTTTCAAATATGCATCAAGTAAGTGTAATTCTGGTAGAATTTTTCAAAGGATTTTAAAGATCTTAGAATCTGAGTTGAGGGAGGTTCTAAATGAACTAGATTCTAGGCATATGGTTAATTTCCCAAGCATCAGAGAAAAGTAAATAAGTCTAATCTGCACAACAAAATAAGAATTCCACCAAACCCTGAAATGATCCCTCTTGGTTTTCAGTCATGTCCTTCAGTGCGGTATGAATTCTGTAGCCATGACTGACCCAGTGTTTGCTGCCCATTCAGGATGAATTTGTTTTGCTAAGTATCAGAAATTAAATATTCCAGAGGTGGAAACTTAACCAAAGATCCAGGTCCCAACAGAGGTCCTGCAAGAGAGAAGTCCTGTGCAGTCTAGTAAGGATGCACTGCATGCAGGGGGAGCTGTACAGCTATTGCTGGAGAATTATGGTTTTATATATTTGTTTTTCCTTTGGGAGGAATGGGGTAGACCTGGAAGTGCTCAGGAGTAACTCCTGGCTCTGTCCTCCAGTAGTCTTGGTGACCACCTAGGGTGGCATTGTACCTGAGTCAGTTGCATGCAAGGTAAGTGGCCTGCCCCCTGCTCCAGCCCCCCACATCTATTTTTAATTGCTCAAAAGGGCTAGCAGAGGAGGGGAAGAGGTCTCGAAATACTTCTTGTGCTATATAACCATTAGCTGTGAAATGCAAAGGCTGTGTTTAACAAGTCCAGTGTCTATCATAATCATAATGATAAAGAAAACAGTTGACGTAAATGCTCTTTCATTTTTCTTTTCTTTTCACTATGATTTCTTTTTTTCAAAATGTGGTTGCATTTTTCCCATGCCTCCTTCTTTATTTGCAGTCTTAGTCGATCTGTTCTGAGTATTTTTAGACCATGAAAAAAAAAAAGAGAGAAATTTAAAGTGGTTGGCAGGCAGGGTGCTCACACAGCGACGCCTTACTTCATCCACTTTTTTATGTAATTTTTAAGTTAGGTTCCTGCTGCTCTCATAAGTGTTTCGACTTCAGAATTTCTGCCAACACAGACAGACTATTGACAAGAAAATGTAACAAGCACATTTCTTCTTAATTTACTTCATAATAACTGGGGAGACCAGGGAAAGTAAGAGACGAGAAGAAGGAGTGTCCAGTAGGAAAAAGAAGGCAGGGGAAAGAATGCATGTGACACTCTAGCTTTATTATTATTATTTTTTATGAAATATGCCAAATATTTTAGGTGTTGTACACTAACTACATTTGCCAAACTGAGCTTGTTGAACGTAGCAAGAAGATACAAGGGGAAAATTAGTCTTCATAAGTTCTTGGATGAAATACATACTCTGTGTTCAGTGTTTTCAATGAGATTATTTCCTGAGGAGGGGAGGGGCTGAGAGAATTAGGATCCTTGGATGAAGGTATTGTTTCCAGTCACTACTCTAACACGTTCCTCACTTCCAAAGGTAGACACAAAAAGTTAAATGGAAAACATAATGAAACAACTAGCTTTTTAATCTCCTGATATTTACTACATTTAATTATTTCAACCACTTATCTTAAGGTTGAAAAGACAGTAAATTAGAAGGACACTCATTTGGGAAACGCACACACTCACACACACACACACACACACACACACACACATTAAAGGGTGTCCATCTTCTGTTTCACAAGAATTGAACTCTTTCTTCATGTAAAGAAGAATTCACTCAAAATCCGAGAATGAACTTGGGCCTCACTAGACTCTGGGTGGTGATGCGATTTTAGGGGACCTGTGGATTGGATTAGGAGCGCCCTACCCACACAGACTGCAGATGAAAAATCCATCGATTTTCGTGGTGAGGTAGCAGCGTGTTTGGGGTCCTTCTTTCTCCCTCCCCGGTCCCTTCCTTGGGGAAGGGCTATTCCTTCACCACTGCTGCTGGTTCGCTCCAGCTGGTCTGAATGCAGATTTGCTGGCATCAGACAATCCCTCCCTCCCTCGGGAGTCTGTTTCCAGAGGGCGAGCTGGGATGAAGGTCTGGCTTCTCTGCTGAGGTCTCAGGAGCTGAAATCGGGGTCACCAGCTGAGCTCTCACCCCAAGCCGTCCCCAGGACTCAGAAGCTAGGGGGCCCGGACCCCACGCCTCAGGTGGTCCCAGCTACGGGCACTGCCTTCGTGCTAGACCAAGCGACCTGTGCGCTGTGAACTACCCCTACCCGAATCCCTCACCGTCCAGGTTTTCTGACCCCTGCAGGTCCAGGGCTTGCTGCCTGGACTGTGCTCATTGGGGTCACCTCCACACCTGCAGGATCTCTCCCCAGTGTTCTCTTTGACTGGTGAACTCAGGGTGAGAGTCATAGAGAAACTTCCCACCACAGGCGTCTAGCGCCCCCTGATGGCGATTGTTGATTTACCTGCTGACCGTATTTTTTTTAAAAATTTTTATTTATGATGAATCCTTGGGCTATTTTCTTTGCACCTCCCATTTGTTTCAAAGAATTTCCCTCCAAGCTCTGCAAATACACAGACTTTCAGTCATCTCTTCTGAAGTTTCTGTTACTGTGGCTCAGAAAAACACAATAAAAGCATCAAAATTCTCTAAATTAAGCCATCTTTGGTATCAGTATATAAATGAAAATTTAAATGAACATTTTCCAATGCTAGTGTTTCTTTCAATCCAATGTTCCATAAGCTCATTTACCAACCACCCAGAGCCTTTGTTTCAGAATAAACCTAAGTCCTGCTTCTCTCAGATTTGTATTTGGAGTAAATTTTTTTTACAACTTTAGTTGTTTCATCATTCCCCTGGAATATAAGCTGTTAATGTTTTTGCATGCTGATGTGTGTATGTTTGTTGTATGTATTTGTGTTTATATGTGTGTGTGTAATTTGTGTAATTTGTATATATATAATTTACGAGGGTTCATTTGGAGCACACTGGACTGTGCTCAGGGGTCACTCCAGAATGCTCTCAGGAGTGCTGGAGTCCAAAGCTGGGCTGGCTGTGTGTGAGGTAAGCGTGCTGCCCACTGTTCTGTGGCTCCAGTCCCCAATCCCTAGCGTTTTGTTAGAGCTTTTCCATGGTTTCTTCTGAGGGGGCGTGATGGAGGAGCCTGCAGCTCTCTGTGGAGCAGCTGGTGCATTTGGGAGTCAGTTAAGCCTCAGCTACTATTTCGGGGCTATTCCAGCTGTCCGTCCAGCTAGGACTCCTGGCGGTGCTCAGAGAACCGCGGTGCTGGGGATTGAACCAGGGTGAAAGGGACAAGGCAAGCACCTGGTTTACTGTATTATCTCCACTGTCTTGCTTCATTTCTCTAATGGCTGCCTTGTCGTCTCTCCTACTTTCTTTATGGAAACCCCTCTTTTGTTCTCTTCCTATAATGAGACAGGGTAGAGAAAAGGTCACCTTCACGCTTGGTTCCAGACTGAAGGGCAGATGAGACTCACTGTATTGCCTTTTGCAAACCCACTGACCACTCTAGGAGAGGCTTCTTGCCATTTGTGTGTGTGTGTGGGGGGGGGGGGGTGATTTACCACAATAAATCTAATAGAAGTGCACTTTGACCCCCAGTGGGGTTGGTCACAGTGAAGGAGACAAACAAGTCAGGCAGCCTGAATTCACAGATTGCCTTTTTATTCCATACATTATGGCTCCCCCATGGGGGGTGGGGCAAAATGTGAGTCATTGTTTATACTGACTTTAAGTAAGGACACTTAGAAAGCTCATCATAATACAATGGATACATTAAAATCAGAGCCTGTGATATGTCTCATAGCCAATCAACAGACCCTTAAAATACAGAAGGGTCAGGACAATTTCCCATTTTTTTCTTCCATATTGCCTTATTTATCTAAAAACCCTAAATTTGTTTATTTGTTCCTTTCCCTGGGCCACACTGTTTGTTGCACTATTTTATTCTATGAAACCTAAACTTCTTTGACCAAGGGACTATCCCCTTCGATCAGGGGATACTTTTCTACTATTATTTCATTGGCATTTTACTAAAACGTGTTCAAGGTGGTGCTTGAGAAGTTTTTTGAGGACCCACGTATAGCACCTCCCCTCCATCATCCCCCGAAATAGCCAACACAATTGTGTTTAGGAGCTCCATCTCTGCACAAGCCCGTCTCTGAGTGCCACCCCCTCTACACAGTCACAAGCCGAAAGCAGTACACCAGTGGTAGCCCTAAAATTCCCTAGCCATTCTTAAATCATATTTCAGTTCTTAGGAGCTGGAGAGATAGCACAGCGGGTAGGGCGTTTGCCTTGCAAGCGGCCGACCCGGGTTCAAATCCCAGCATCCCATATGGTCCCCTGAGCACGGCCAGGGGTAATTCCTGAGTGCAGAGCCAGGAGTAACCCCTGTGCATCGCCAGGTGTGACCCAAAAAGCAAAAAAAAAAAATCATATTTCAGTTCTTAAAAAAATGTTTGGGGCCACTCATGGTCAGTGCTCAAGGTTCACTCCTGGTTAGGTGCAGGGTACCATAAGGGGAGCCAGAGATCAAATTTGAGTCAACAGTGTGCAAGCCAAGTGCCCTACCTGCTGGACTATCTATTCAGCCCCAAAGTTTAGATGTTTTTGAGGCTTAGATTGAAGGCATGTTGCATAATCACATCTGTGTAAGCTGTGGGGAACATCAACATAAATCAGTGTCTATATAGATATATTCCATTAAAGTCACCACTGATAGTCCCGACCCATCCTTCTTTAAACACTAGACATGCTGGACTTGAGGGTACCCCCTTTTGTTCTTCTTTTTCTGTTAGCCACTAGTTTGTCTTAGACTCTAAATGTAAAGATCCCCAGCAGCGTTACTATTTATAGCACATCACAGTTTTCTTTCTGTGTTTGTTGTTTGAATGGTTCTGTTCTTCATATTCCTGAAAGTCAAGCATTCTGGACTTTGGAATTTAGACTTAGGGCAAGTAGAGGGATTGTGTTCCACTCCTTGAATTAAAATAGAAAAAAGGTAGATACTAGACTGACAGGCAGAATATATACTACCCACAGTGACCTCCAGGAGCCTTGTCCATATAATAACTGACTTGTGGGTCAATGTTGCATTAGGCTCACTGGGGAATATGTTTCTCTTAGAGGATGTCCTTAACACAGTCTTTTGGCTTGTGTTCACTTTCTCTTCTAGCTTTTTGCTCCATCCACCGCTTCTCAGCATTAAAAATATCACAACACATATATTCACATGGACACACATGTTAAGTACAAACATAGATAAACACACAAACGCGCACACAGACACACACACCCGTTGTGAATTATGCTGATGTCTGCTCCTCTTTGGTTACTGAGATTCCTTCTTGGGTGGATGACTCCAGAAAGACCTAGGCGAGGAGCTCCCACTGGTGGCCAAGGAAGTGTCACCATGCACAGGTCTTTGGAGAACAGCTCTTTGAGTGGCAGACACAAAGGTGGCCATTTCCCTCATGAGATCAACAGTAAACTGCATTATCCTCAGAGGTGCTCCTGAAGAATAAGTGAGACACACCAGAACCAAGAGATGCTGCTGTATGCCCAAAGTGGGAAGAACACAGGGGCACACGCCATCAGCACCCAGAGACTCTGAAGATCTCCAAATGAAGGATACCAACACCACACAAAGCTTCATTCAAAGCTTAGTGCTGGGCTGTTTTGTTTTGTTTTGTTTTTGCTAGTTGATGGTCAGCCAGAGAAAGTCCAACTTTTCAAGAGGAAGCTCTTTTCAGCTTCTTTGGAGGCAGATCCAGGATTCTCTGCATGTGTCAGAGGTAAGGCTTTACAGCTTCCAGCCACATAAGTGTGTGGCAAGCATCACCCAGGCATGTGGGATTAAAAGGCCTCCTTCTGCTCTAGAGTCCCACAAATAACGTTTCTGTGCCACTATCTGTGAGAACATCTTTGTTACAGCCACCAAGAGAGTTCATTTACCTGTGTTGAAAGAGTTTAGAGATGGTACGACAAATAGACTAGAAGGAGAACAACAATATGTGAAATATATGGTAGAAAAATGTAGTCTCTTCCAACTGGGGTCTCAGATGAGGGTATTTTAAAGTGGAGGGGGACTTGGTGTTGGTGGGTTTGGTGACACCTGCAGAGATGTGAATCTGCACCAGGTTTACCCCTGAAATAATTATTGTAAGTAAAAAAGGTTTGGGTGTGTGACGCATGTGTTTGATAGTCAGGAGTCACTGCCCCACCCTTGATGGTCAATGGTGATGAAGAAACAAAGGAGGAAATGGCTCCTTGGTGATCAATCACTATTTATCCTAATCTTCATCCTATTCTAGTCTCACTCTGTCCCCCATTCCAGTCTCACAGCATTATTTGTAGAGAATTCATGAAAGTTTGGGGGTCGCAGTAACACAAAGGTATGGTTGCACACTCAACAGACGTCAAGCCTTTCCTCAGGGGAAGCTTCTTCTAGGAAAAGATCTCATCCTGCAAGGAGATCTGCCCAAGGACAGAATAGCATCTTAGGACATACTTCTTCTTTCCTTTAAATCCATATCCATTTAAATGGTCATCTTAAATTTACATCTTAATATTCCTAGTCTTTTGTATGGAGACAGAAGAGATATATTAAGCTTAAAGAGTGGCTTTGCTGGTGACATCTCCTGGTAACTATATATCCCAGACTATAGTCCTCTGGCCAGGTTAGCCTTTCTTAACTCCAGCAGGATCCTCATCCAGTTAATTCTTTTGGGCTCATGACATAGTCTGTCCATGACTGTGCTCTTAATTTAATATAAGTTTATGGCACTTGGCTTGTTCCTTCTTGAAGTCTTTCCAAGCGTAGAGCTTGTCTGTTCTCAGTGCCAGGGTAGCTCACAGCTTGCCCTGGGTCTATCTATTTCCTTCGTTGAGACCCTCCTTTTTGGTGTTAGGAACTAAGGACAATTAAGGCTTAAGTTGTGTAAGTATGACAGATGCACAGGAGTAAATATTATTCAGAATCAATTAACTCCCAATTTACAAAAGTACAGCATCAACTGTCTGCCTGTGTCTATACAAAAAGGACATTGCTCTAAAGTAAACTATGTAAAGGACATAAAGGAAAGAGAAAAGCAATATTTCACTTACATATACAAAATCCAGAGTCCTCAGGAGAATCTGACCTTAGAAATCAGAGTCTGATTTAAGGATAAATTGATTAACAGGTAGGGGAAGAGTAGCACAAAGGATAAGTTAAAGATAAACACAGAGTAGGAGCACCTCAGGAGCACTGTAATGGGTGCAACTCAATAAACTTAAGCTCCTTGCACTGGAGGAAAGGACACACCGATGTTATTCAACAATTATACTGTTGTGGATTGATGCATTGATGAATAGTGGAGGAGTCAACACCCATCTTAATAGACCCAGAACCAGATAAAGATGAGCAGGCATAAGTGCCATGGAATGAAAACACTTTCAAGATCAGAGCAAGGTCAAAGGCAATTAGGCCACACGTAAACTTCCACACATATTCCATTTAGTTTTATTCTTGGGGTCAGATATATAGGTTTCACATGCCTGTCAGCATATCCCTATTGGAGCCCTCTCAGGAGTGATCCCTGAGCACAGAGTCAGAATTATGCCCCAAGCATTGTCAGATGTGGCCCAGAAACCAACATCAACAAAAATCCGAAGCTCAGATATTCTGAATTCAAAGCGCCAGGTAAAAGTGCTGTGGGATGCCTGTTGCCTTGACTAAATCAGCTTCCTGGGATCTGAGCAGCAAACAGACAGCCTAGTCCTCACAGTCAAGCCAATCCCAACTTCTCATCTTGGGTTGGGGTCGGCAACAAGTTCCTCAAACATGCAAAATGATTTTTCTCTGTCCTATCAAGGGTGTAAAGCTGCAAGGCTGAGTTGCATAAATAGTGGCTTCATTAAATGGATTTGGGGTATAGTTTGAAAGTGAATCAGGTCAACTCTTTGCTGGCTCAGAGTAATCAGAGATCCAGTCTTATTGTCTTATTCTGATTTTATGAAATCAGTGTTTATCTTCGTATTTAAACTCCAGGTGGAAATTTAAAAAGTCACAGAGGACAAAAAACACAGTTCTTGGGAGAGATCTGTGGAAAAGACAACTAAAAAATATAATTTTGCTTCAAAATGTCTTTTTCTAGTCCTCTGTTTCTTTATCTATGCATTTACTTTTTTTAAAAAATTGAATCACCATGAGGTACAGTGGCAGAGTTGTTCATGATTGAGTTTTAGTCACACAATTTTCTAATACCCATCTCTATGCCATGCAAATTTCCTGCTTCCAATGTCCCAGTTTCCCTCCCGCCGCACCTCTCATCTCTGCCCTGTAACCTTATGGCAGATCATTTCCTTCTCTCTGTTTCTTTCTTGTTTTCCTTTTGTCATTTTCAGTACTATGCACTTACGTTTGTGTTCCAGGCAAAACCAGGTAGTGTCCACTTTGGGGTTCAATTCTGCTCTCCTGGCAGTGCTCAGAAGAACACATGGAAGTATATATAAAATATTAATTATGCAGACAAAAGCACATGTGTGTTAATTTAATTTTAATATCCTTCACTTGACTTTTACTCAGAAAAAGAAATTTTTTTTGTGTGTGTGTAGACAAATACACTGCCAAACACTTAGAATTTAGAAAGGGTGACTCAAAAATTAAGAGTTAAAGGAAACAGTAGAGGCAAGGAATTGCCATACAGAGAGGTAAGCAACACACAGGAGACTGAAATCTACATACATGTGTCCAGAAGTAAGTCTGTGAAAGGGGGCAGCCAAGGGCTATTTGAAGGTGTTGAACCCTCTCGTGAACACATGGCTTACACTGAAGGTTCTGGCCAAGAAGTTTCCCATGGATAAGGTATTTAATTTCAACATAATTTTGAAAGGATTTATTTGTTCTTCCATCTCTGAGGCAGTAGTGGGAAAAAATTGAATTAAACGGCTGGTCTTGGGAAGAGGTGAATAGCTAGAGACACTCTTGGAACCAAAGGTCGCCTTGGACATGTCAGTTTCCAGGAAGTCATAGACTTTATTTTTGGCGAGTTGCTGGTCTATTTCCAACAACTGGAATAGTGGGTTATTTCATAAAACTTATCTAAATCCCTGAGGACGAGGAAATCGTTGCTATCTGGGTGATTAATGGTTTACTTATGCTGAGTGTGTAAACATTGTAAATGAAAACAGAACCCAAATATCAACAGGGGGTTCTTCATAAAGACCATCTTCCCCTCCCCACATCTACACAATGGACTGAGGTGAATGGTTTGATCTTTCTCCTTCTACTTCTCCTAACAACAGGGCAGATGCACCTAGAACTTGATCTTTGACCACCGGATGCATAGGCATCATGGGGCCAATCTCAGAACAATGTTCAAGAGGACTGTTGCTTATCTTGGATAATGATTTTCACAGAACACAGATTTTCATAGTACGGACAAGCATTTCCCCCCAAAACGTTGGTGAGATAAGAAAGACTGAGGAAAAACTGTTTTTGGAAAGCAACTTATTTTCCTAATCATTTTGCACAGAAACCTCATAAGTGGGGAAGTCCTGAGGAAACCATGTGACCCAACCTCCTCATATTAGAAATGAGGCTGCAGAGGCTGAGAAAGGACTCTGTGACAGAGAGGACTCTGTGTGTTACTAGTTGCTACATGCTTGTGAGTTCGGCGGGACTGAGTGGCAGCCTTTAGAGTGTGACATCATTTTAATATTTTTCTCTTGGGGAGGCTGTTGAGGGCTTCACCGGGCAATTCTCAGCCTTCCTCCTCATTCCGAGCTCAGGGAGCACCCCCTGGCTGTGGGCAGGAGACCACATACAGTACCAGGCCTCAAACTGCATCTGCATCATGCGAGGCCAATACCGAAACCTCTGCACTTTCTATCCGACCCAATGATTTTAACTTTTTTAATTACTTTTTAAGTGTAGTGTTGCTATTCACTGTAATCTGGTCTGCAGTGACTAACAGGCTGTGTTTAGTTTATATTATGTTGAACTTGCAGGGATCTGATTCTTCACAGTGATTCAGAAGTGTCCAGTAAGATGCACAGGCCTGCCTAGGACACGCTGCCTCGCTGGACACACGCAGGACATGTGCTGCTACTTCACTACGCACAGGAAGTCACAAAACTCTATGACCTGAATGAATTGTGATTGATGAAAAATCAGGGGTACCTCAAACAACTCGGGAAAGCACAAGTAGAAGTGCTGTGAAAGAATATTCTAGATTTTAAATAGTTGATATAATGCAGAGGTAACTTTTTATTTTTCTTTTCAGAAGTAGCCCTCCCCCAGGTCTTATGTTGATGGATGCCACCGTGATGTTCACAAGGTCTCTTTTTAAAAACCTGATGTTGCTCATTTTCATACCCTTATTTGTCCTTTCTTCTTTTAATCACTTGTAACATTGTGCTCACAGTTCTGGGAAAAAAATAAACATAGACAGAATAATGGGGAAAAAAAGACAAGGAAAGAAGAAATGAATGAAGAAAAGGAAAGAAAGGAGTAAGGAAGGAACAAACAAATGAACAAATGAATGAGGGAAAAGGAAGGAAGGAAGGAAGGAAGGAAGGAAGGAAGGAAGGAAGGAAGGAAGGAAGGAAGGAAGGAAGGAAGGAAGGAAGGAAGGAAGGAAGGAAGGAAGGAAGGAAGGAAAGAAGCAGGGATGGAGGGAGAAAACTAAACCCCATCAAACTGTGCTCCCTAGGTTCTTCAGCAAACAGGGTTCAGATTCAGCCCCCTCTCCTGCGTCTCTCTCCTTCAGCCATTGTCTCTGGGCTAGGATCATTTCTTCTCATTTTCTATGAACTCCTGGGTAAGGGTCTGGCCCAAAGCTGGGATGCACAATTATTTTAGCATAAACGCACTGTGTGATTTTGCACACAGCTGTCTGTCTCATTCACCTACATGTCTGCTCTCCTTGTGATTGCTGTAAAAATGTACTTTGTTCCCCTCGTGGGTATCAGAATGTCTGTCGTGTTCATTCTGGGATTTGTGCCTCTCCTGTCTTGTCAATGTGGTCTCAATTCCGGAGAATCTGTGCTGCTTTGTTTTTTTGTAGTTCCCACATTCTTTGCTTTAAAGATTTTATAACAATTTTCCTCTAAATCTAGGGCCTCCCATATGTTTTCTGAAGAAGCATATTCTCTACACTTTGCTTTCTCTGCTCCTTGGCTTGGGGTTGAGGCCCAGGCTATGCTTTGAAAGACAGTGATGGCTCGACCCAGCCAGTCTCATGGTGACTTTCCAACGAGACAGCCAAGGGCACTAGATGCCCCAGTCTGTACTGAACCATCTCCTCTCATTTAGTTTTTATCCAAATCGTCCCAATTTCCTTCATTCAATGCACTTTTAATGACATGTCCTGTATTTAGATGCTAGTGGAGGGTGGTGATTCACCAGTTAATAGTTTGAATATTTATTCATCATCATAATGGATGCATTTCTAAACTGACAATTTTTTATGGGGATCATGATTACAATTTTCACACCTGGAGGCAAGGAAATTACAACATAATGAAAAAGAGGGCATTGGGCACGCCTGTCCTGCCACGGGGAAGTATGCGGGGAGAGCCACTGGAGGGGTGTATTTCTCACAAAAAGCCAATCAATAACGGGAAAATTAAAGATGGGTATGTTTGTGTGTGTGTGAGTGTGTGTGTGTGTGTGTTGGAACCATGAAATTCTTTTGAAACATGATTTTGATTTTTTCCTGCCACATGGTTTGCTTCCTTTTAATTTTAAAACTGCTTTGTCCCAACATGTTTTTTTTTTTTCATAGATTTAGGGGGAAAAAAATCTAGAAATTTCAATATGGGCTTGGAGAGCTAGTAACTTGCAAGTAGCTGAGAGCCCTCAGGAATCATCCCTGGATGCAGAGCCAGGAGTAAGCTGCAAACAGCACCCAGGCTGTGGCCCCATACGGACACACTCACAGGAACCGCAACAGAAATCTGGCTCTTCTTTTGTCCATCATCGTCTAGGAAGTGAGGGCGGAAATCTGCATCGTGGGGATTTTATTCATGGAGATGACCTTGGATTGCATCCTTGAGGGCATTACAGCGCACATTTTCAAATTTATTTTAAAGCGTGTTACCCACATCTACCATCAACTGTCAATGTCCTCTCTCCACTGAAGCCCATCCACTCTGAACCCCCATAACTCTCTCTCTCTCTCTCTCTCTCTCTCTCTCTCTCTCTCGCTCTCTCTTTCTCTCTCGCTCTCTCTCGGTGAACTCAGTTCTGAGTTCTCAAGATTTAAAAATTCAGGTAAAGGAGAGCTAGAGGACTGGAATCGTGGCATTTTACTTCAAGATTTCGGAAGCAGCATCCTGCAACCTCAGCTCGCTGGCTTAAATCTGAAGAGTTACAGTCCACAGGCGGCTCAGAAACTTGCCAAGACCAACAGCCAACATTTTTATTCCTTGATCCTAAACAGGATGCAGTTTGCATTTAACAAATATGCTCTGAACTGATGGGATTCATCAAATATTTAGGTCCCACCTGAAGCTATTAAGAGACAAACAAAATAGCTGTCAAACAAAATAATGGTTCAGAAACAGACTAGAAGGTGTCAGAGAAGCACGCTTTCAAGCAGATCCCTTCCTTAGTAGCTTTGCCTACACTGAAGGGCCAGCACAACCTCAACCAGGGCCTGAGTATGAATAGGGGTCCTCTCTTTTCAGTCACAAAATATGTTTCCTCTTAAGTATGACCTAAAGCATCCTTCTCCATGATTCTGTGTGTGTGTGCGTGCATGTGTGTATGTGTGTTTCTGTGTGTATGTCTGTGTACTGAGAGAGAAATTCCAACAAAATATACATTGGTACCAAGAAATGAATTTTATCTGAGAGTAAACGATATACAGGACAGCCCTCTTCTAGGTACACAGAAAGTTTAACTCTGCGCTGAAAGGGACAGAGGCACAGCATTCTCTGAGTAAGCTTCCTTGTCTGTGCACAGGCAGATTTCCCATCACAGAAGGCTCAAAGGGATAGAGTAAACCAAAGCTCTGCCCATCTCTGTATCTGCAGCAGATTGGTAAATGGAGCTCAGTGCCACAGAACTTGTGCAGGGAAGGTCACAGGAAGTGACTAGGCAATGCTGTTGGAACCCTTTTGCTATGTGCCACCATCTAGTTGGTTCAGAGTCAAAGGGGAAGCAATGAGCAGAAAGGAAAAATAATGATGTGACTAACTAAATTTAACCTTCGTTGATGAGTATACTAGAAAATATATCAGACTAACTTTTAAGTAATCTCATAATTTTAATTGTATCACATTTTTTCAGTCACCATGAAATTCAAATGTTATTTATGAGTGGATATTTGGCATGCAATTTTTCAACACCAATACCTTTACCAGTGCCCACCTCCCTCCATACACACACACACACACACACACACACACACACACACACACACACACACCTCTGCCTCCCTCCTAGGAGTCTGCCCCACACTTTGAAAAAAATAAATACATTTTTGCCTTGTAGTTTACTGTTCTGTTGCCGATAGGGTTTCATACAAAACAAAGAGGCTGGAGCAGCCAACCAGGGACTGAGAGTCCCTCTCTCCCCGCATCCACACCAACACTGTTTGTTATCTTTGGTGAGTGCCAGTCTCTGTGTTGTGAGATGATACACCATTATTGTTTTCATCTGCATCTCCCGGATGCTTAGTGATGCAGAACATTTCTTATATGCTTGTTGGCCATTTATCTTTCTTCGCTGAGGAAGCTACCATTCGTCTGTTTTCCTCAGTTTTTTATGGGATTGGATGGCCTTTTCTTTTACAGTTTTTCCAGTGCCTTGAATATCTTGGATATTAAACCCTTATCAGAAGAGTGTTTGGGTAAATAGTTTCTCTCATTCTATTGGCTGTCTTTATATTCTGGTTATTGTTTCCTTGGTGATGCAGAGGGTTCTTAGTTTGATGCAGTCTCATTAGCTTACCTTTGCTTGCCTTGCTTGGCCATTGGCATTTCATCCTTGAAGATGCCTTTAGCTTCTGTAACAGTCAGAGTTCTTCCTTCATCTTCCACTATGTTCCTTATCGCTTGGGACCTGATAGTAAGGTCTTAATTCATTTCAGTTTGACTTTTGTGCATGGCATTAGAAATAGGTTTGAGTAATTTTTTTTTGCCCATAGCTGACACTGCTTACTGAAGAGGCATTCCTTTCTCTACCTCATGCTCCTGGATCTTTATCAAAGATTAACTGCTCATATGCCTGAGGTCTGCATTATGATATTTATTTCTATTTAAATGATTTTAGTTCCATCTCTATTCCAGTACCATGCTGTTTTAATTACTGTAGCTTTGTAGTACTTTTTGAAGTTGGGGAAGGGATGCTTCCCATCATTTTTTCTGCAACAATGGCTTTAGCTATTTGGGGTTGGGGTGCAGTATTGTTCCATATACATTTCAGCAGTATTTTATCTATTTCTTTGAAAGATGTAATGGGTATCCTTATAGGAACTTACTGAATCTATACTGTGCTTTGGAGAGTATTGCCATTTTGATAATATGAGTCCTTCCAATCCATGAGCAGGGAATGTTTTCATTTCCTTGGGTTCTTTTTTATTTCTTGAAGTAATGTTTTGTAGTTTTCTTTGTATAGAGTCTTTTGTTAAGTGGATTCCAAGAGACTTGATTTTTCTGAGGTACCATTTTGAACAGGGTTGTTTTATAATACTTCTTCTCTTTCATTATTTGCATAAAGAAACGTTATAGACATTTGCATATTATTTTTTGTTCCCTATCGTATTATAAAAATATATCATTTCTAGGAGGATTTTCTTTGTAAACACTTAGGGTTTTCTAAATACAATATCATACCATCTGCAAAATCTGAGAGCTTGTCTTCTATCTTTCCTATCAGTGTACCCTTAGACCTTTTATTGCCTAATTGCTCTGGCAAGTGCTTCTGATACTATATTTAATAGAAGTGGCAAGAGCAGGAAACCTTCTCTTGTGTCTTATCTTAGTGCAAAGAATTTCTGTTTTTTTCCCATTGTATATGATGTTTGCTGTGGGCTTATTCTAAATGGCTTTGACTATTTTGAGGAAAGTTTCTTCAATTTCCATTTTGTTGAGTTTTTTTTATCATGAAAGGATATTGAATCTTGTCAAATTCTTTCTCTGAATGTATTGATATGATCCTACTGTTTTTATTTTTTTCATTTGTTGGTATGGTGTATTATGTTGATTGAATTGCATATATCATCCTTGCCTCCCTGGGATGAATCCCACTTGATCATGGTGTATGACCTTTTTGATGAGCTGTTGGTTTCTATTTGCCAGTATTTTGCTAAGAACCTATGCATCTGTGTTATCAGGAATATTGGCCTGCAATTCTCCTTTTTTTAGTTGTCTCTGTCTGCTTTTGGTATTTTGTGTTGTTACTGTCTGCTTTTCTTATGAGGGTGATGTTTGCTTTGTAGAAGCTTCATGGGAGTGTATCTGTTTCTTCAATTTCCTATAAGAGCCTGAAAAGGCTTGGCAGTGGGTCCTCTTAAAAGACTTGAAAGGATTCGCTGGGGAATCCATCTGGGGCCAGGCTTTTGTTTGGGGAAAGACTTTTGATTACCCTCTCAAGTCCCTCAGTAGAGATGGGTCTGTTCAGGTGCTCCCAATCCTCCTGGTATAAACTTCGGATATTCTAGGAGTCCAAGAATTCATCCATTTTTTTCTAGGTTCTCTCATTTCATGTCATAGAGTCTCTCAAAGTAGTCTGATGATACTTGGAATTTCTGTATTTTCTGTTGTGTAATCCACCCTTTCAATTCTGAGTCAAATTTTGAGGATTTCTCTCTCTCTCTCTCTCTCTCTCTCTCTCTCTCTCCAATACTGGTGATTTACCAATCTAGTTTACTTTTTCAAAGAAGCAGTTCTTGGTTTCATTAATTTTTAATTTTTTAAATTGCAATTTATTGATTTGGGCCCTGAATTTTATTATTTCTTTCCTTCTTCCTGCCCTGTGCTCCTTTTTTGGGTCACTTTCCAGTTTCTTAAGTTGTACTGCCAAGTTATATTTATGCACCCTTTCTTCCTTCCTTATGTATACTTGCATACATATGAACTTTCCTCTTAACACAGATTTTTGCTGTACCCCACAAGTTTTGGTAGCTCATGAACTCATTTTGTTTGTTTCTATGAATCTTTTAATTTCCTCTGAGATTTCCTTTCTGACCCACTTGTTATTCAGTAACAAGCTGTTTAATTTCCAGGTGTTTGAGTAACTTCTCCATGTCTGTTTCTACTTAACTTTTATTTTCAATGCATCATGGTCTAAGAAGAAAGTTGGTATAACTCCTATCCTTTTGATGATATGGAGATATTTTTGTCTCCAGTCCTGTGGTCTTATCACAGGGAATGTCTGTTGTTCACTGGAGAAAAATGTCCATTCAGTTTTGGGGGATGCAAAGAGCTTTAGATTTTGACTAAACCCCTCCTTCCCTTTCTTCCTTTAAAGCAAGTCTTTCTTTGCTGAGAATTATTCTAGTTGATCTATTGAGGGGTGACCGAGCAGTTTTAACATCTCCAGCTAATACTGTGTTGATGTGTTGTTATCGATGCATTTCTTCAAGACTGTTAGCCATTGTTTCAGTGTAAAATCATGTCACTATGTATATAACTATGTGATTTTTACTTTTATTTTGCTATATTTTATAAACTAATTGTCAATTAATTCATGTCATATACTCTTTTTTTTTCTCTTTTTTGGGTCACACCCAGCGATGTTCAGTGGTGACTCCTGGCTCTGCACTCAGAAATTACTCCTGATAGTGCCTGGGGAACCATTTGCTGGGGATCGAACCAGAGTCAGTTGCATGCAAGGTGAATGCCCTACCCGCTGTACAATTGCTTTGGTCCCAAGTCATACACTCTTAAACTAGAGAAACTATAAAATTCTTCTACACATACTGTAAGCACTTAACATCAAACAATTGAAGATTAAAGGAAAATTACTTTATTCATTTCATGGTATTTTAGTTTATCTATTATAACACAAATTCTTTTGTATCAGCATTTAACAAACCAACCATTCTCTAAGTAAACGTTGTTTTCACATAAAAGGAGCTTGTTTTATATATCCCTCTAGTCCCCTCTCCTTTACCTTTTTAAATTTGTTTCCAGTGATGTCCAGGCCGTGCACCTGACTCTTACTTCTGGATCACACTTGATGGGGTTTGGGATCTGTACGGGATCTCCCAGAACTGCCTCTCTGGAACCTTATTGTTAATGTTTCTAATAGAGGTAATATTTGTGAGTCATAAAACTGTATTCTCAAAATAATATTTATAACAATTTGCACAAAAATGAAGACAGCAAATCCTGAAACAAGACAGGAAAAGGATACTCCTAATGGAATCATCATGGGTACCAGCACCACAAAGATGCTCCTTGCGGAGCCCCCGACCCACAGTTATAGATGCTTGCACTGCGGGTATTTTGTAAACCAGAGAAGATTGTGACAGAGTGAGCAATTCCTCTCACTTCTCGGGTTTCTCCCCTGAAATAGTGGGCGAGAACCATAGTAAGTGGTTAGGGCACTTACTTTACACACTGCCCACTCAGATTGGACCCCAGCACATATACGGTCTCTGTAGCTTGCCAGCGATATTTCCTGTGTGCAGATCCAGAAGTAATCTCTGAACACTGCTGGGTGTAGCCCCCAAACAAATGATAATACTAACAATCAAAGTAATGATTATCATAGTAACAGCTGAAGCTTGTTGAGTAAGGATTCAGTAGTTGCAGGATCTGGGGCATTTCATTCCAGTTGAATCTCTCTATTGCCGAAAAATCTTTGGGTTGTTAAATATTTTCTCCATAAAATGAAAGAGAAAAATCCCTCAATGTTTAGACTGATTCACAATGGATTGAAATATTTTCTTACTACATTATAGACATGCTGGAGCAATAGCACAGTGGGTAGGGCATTTGCCTTGCACACAGCCAGGTTTGATTCCTCTGTCCTTCTTGGAAAGCCCGGCAAGCTACTGAGAGTATCCCGCCCGCACGGCAGAGCCTGCCAAGCTACCTGTGGTGTATTTGATATGCCAAAAATAGTACCAACAAGTTTCACAATGGAGACGTTACTGGTGCCTGCTCGAGCAAATCCATGAACAATGGGACGGCAGTGTGACAGTGCTACAGTGCTACATTATAGACAAACTCACGGGAAGGGAAGACAGCTATTTAGGATGGAGGCTCAGTCTCCAGAGAAGCAGAAAAAGCTGAGGTATGACCTTTGCCTATGAGGTCCAGGCTCTTGGCACAGTGAGGCCTCCAGGGAGAAGCGGAGGAGGCAATATACAGCTATTTCATGTCTTTGAGAACAACCGTTCACTTTCATATTCTTCACTTACTTTTCAATCAAAAAGAGTGTGTACTTGGTAATATTATGTAAGCCATCCATTCTATTTGATGATGCAAAAGAATGATCACTATTTAAATAACATTAGCTAATATTGGCTGAGACTTAAATTAATAAATATATAATCTCAATTTATTGAAGAGGAACTGTATAAACACTATTCTAAGCACGTTGAATGAACTTTCTCATTTATCTTGCATGAAAATGTCAGAGAGCCAGCGGATCTTCTTCTCCTCTTTTTAGAATTGGAGAATTTGAGGTGTAGAGACGTTCATTAGCTGGACACAGGGCAGAGCCGGAATTTTAACCTAGGTGCTCTGGGTCTAAAACCCCTTCTTCGATTGGATAGAGTACAGGAATTTATTAAACGTCTTTCATTTTAAGTGTAAATTGGTGTTAATGAGAAACACACATAGAGAGAAACCTTAATATTTTATAATGTCAACATTCTCTTGAATGTATAATGACTAAATTATTAAAGGTGATATGTGAAAAATTATAAAATATTTTTTATTCTGAAGGAAATTATAAAATGGCAAATTTAAAAAAACACCCAATTTGGAGCTGGGGAGATTGCTTAGCAGGCTGGAGCCTGAGGTTTGTGTGATGGACTCAGGAGTTCATTTCTTGGTACCTCATAATTCCTGGATAAACACTGCCAGGCGGAACTTCTGAGGACTGAGTCGAAAATGCCCCAGGTAAGGACTCTGTGGGTAACCCAAAGCCAGGAACTAGATAGATAAATAAATAACACCCATTTTAGTTTAGGTTGTCTGGCATTTGTTGAAATAAATAGGTGATGCTTAAGTGATTACCATAGTTTATTAAAATGTTTTATATAAATACAAGTTCCTAATGTGAGACTTGTTACTGTTTTTGGCATATCGAATACACCACGGGTAGCTTGCCAGGCTCTGCCGTGAGGTCAGGATACTCTCGGTAGCTTATGGGGCTCTCCGAGAGGGACAGAGGATTTGAACCTGGGTTGGCCATGTGCAGACCAAAAACAGTAACATCAAGTCTCACAATGGAGACGTTACTGGTGCCCTCTCGAGCAAATCGATGAACAATGGGAAAACAGTGCTACAAGTTCCTAATACATCTAGCTTATGATACATCCCTAAATGAAAAATAATCTAACTTGTGCATTTCTCAAAGGTTTTTGGCCTTGTACTAGTAGGGTTAAAGTGCTACCATCATTTTGCTTATCTAATTCTCACTGAAAGTGCTAATACCATGCCTGTAACTACTATCTTTTTGTGTTTGAGTATTAGTTTGACTAACAGAATTCTGATATCTCAAAAAAGTGAATCTGTTCAGTTTCAATGTATAGAGATGGTGATATTATCAATAAAACTCCAGCTGAACATTTAGCTGGGCCAATCTAGAAAGAGATTAAGCATAAGACAATGCATAAGTATGGCCTAAAGCAAAAAAAGATGACATTAATAAATTTAGAAATGAGTTACATTGAAGCAAAGACAATAATAAATTAGATTCATACCCTAATCAGAATACAAAAATTAATACTTTCTACTTAAGGTTAATTTTTGGCAAAGATTTTCACAAATCCATACCTGAGATATATTTGATGTTAGTCATATATTACCAAGCATGCCTTTACTAGGATGAGTGTACAGTGATTATTTTACTGTAAAATTTTTACTTTCCAGGAAAAACTTCAGTTTAGTCCCTTTGAGCTTCCGCATGGTAGACCATATTTGAAAAGGGACTTGGGGCAGAGTGTAATATAGCAAGTAGGGCGCTTGCTCTGCATCCAGCCAGAAGGGTTCCATCCCCACAGCATCTCTGCCCCGAGCCCCAGGCCTGGCAGAAGTGATGGCTGAACACAGAGCCAGGAATAGGCACTGGGCATGACCTGGTGTGGCAACAAAATAAAAAACTGAATAAATGAAAACAGACTTCTTATTGGACTCAAAACATTAGAAACTAGCCAAGTGTGTCTTATTTTATTCTGGCTTACTTCACTTTTGCGTTGTATATAGAATAGCAGATGAGGAAATGTGCTATAGTAGGGTGTGGGGGAGAAGGGTTAGCCTAGATCACCCTGGCCCCCAGTGTTTAGAGAGAAAGAGAAGGAAAGCATTCAAGGGGAGAAGAAGAGAAGAGGAAATAATGGATGGACAGGCATCAGGTCTTCAGCTATGCTGGTGGTATGCACAAGTGGTATGACCATATATCTGAAACACAGACTCAGCGAAACTGAAAATGTGAGATCTAAGCTGCAGCCACTGGAACTCCGTAATGTGCTTGTCAAGTTGACTGGAGGGGATGGGGGGGGGATTAAGGTGGGGAGGAAATATGGGAGCCCTGATGGACGGAAGTTGATAGTGGTGGTGCGATTGGTGTTGAAGTAATATATTCCTAAACACAACTATCCATATCTTTGTAAATCACAGTTCTTTTATAGATTTTTTTTTAAATTAAGAAGCTGTTATGAATTTATCGCAAGTGCAGCAGCAATTCAAGGATCTTGGAATGCTATTTGACCTCACCCAAATAAACGATGGACCCTAAACAAAATTTAGCCTGGTAGTTGGATCTTATTCCTGGCTCTGTGCTCAAGGATCATCCCGGTGGCCACATGTGACGCAGGAGACTGAACATAGGTCAGCAGCATGCTCTGGCCACTTGTCAGGTTATCTTCAATAAGCATAGGGTTTCTGGTTGGGTTTGTCTCTCCAGGATAATAGTCACTCCATCTACCATCACAGATGTACATCACACTATTATTGCTTTGAACGCATCAAGGAAAACAACAACAACAACAGTAAAAGCGCTGTTGTAAGTCTGTTAACTTTGAATATATATATATATATATATATATATATATATATATTTTACACATGACTAGTAAAAGTGTAAACTGACACTTCACTCAGCAAGCAAAGGAAAGGCAAGACAAGCGGGTCTGATGTTAAGGCTATAGTTGACTTCCTTCAACCCTCTGCGACCATTAGGCCAGAGAAAGCTTTACACGACCAGGACTTAATTTTTTTTATTCATCTAATTTATCTGATTTCTCTTTCATATTGACAACTAATAAATAATTGCCTCATCCCCAGTAATACCAAAAATAACATGAGATGTCACTCCTTTATATCAGCATGACTTGTGTCCATTTGTTAGCTTGAAGAAGTTACAAAAGACTGACCTCCAGCCATGGACCCCTTAAAAAACTTAAGGGGGTGATATCTCTATGGGGATGTAGCAAAAAAAAAAAAAAGGTGGTGAAGAGGGGGAAGGTGGTCCTGGTAATGTACTCCCTGGAAATAATAAAATTTAAAAGTAAATTGCTCAGCCCTGAAGTATGCCAAAGGCATTAAGATCACAACCCCTAGACATGCAAATCCTGAGCTCTTAGGAGAGGAAAAATTGAGTGATCAGGGAAAGGGTGGACCCTCAGGAAAGGGGAAGCTACGGTAAAATCTAAAGCTCGTGATGAGTTTACACAAAGACAATCAACAGTGCAAGACTTCCCCTGTGACTATGCCCAGATTTATTTCTGTGTGTGCAGAGAATTCCAGGAAAAACATTTGGAGGAATCTTATAATCTCCATCTGAAGGCCACCCAGGCCTTGGTCTTTCAGGCCACATTCTTCCCTGCACACCTATCTCTCTCTTTCTGCTTTTTCAATTTCAGAGAAACTCATGTACACCTTTGAATAGTATTCATTGCTTTCTCTCCCCTTGCATCTCTAAATTTCATCCTATAAAATTGATCTTACCTCTCTCTTTCTCACACACACACACAGACACACACACACATTTTTCCAATATTTAATACCTTCTGACAGTGCTTGGCAGCACAAAGCTAAAAAAATAGCTTTTCAAAATGCATTTTCCTACTTAATATAGTATTGATTCCTAGAAGTAAAATTATACTCTAAGTCATTGTGTTCTATTTATCAAATTTCCTCAGATTGAAGAGTTGCAGGTAAAAGAAAAAAAATTGTGTACTAGGAAAACACATGAAAGTGTTTTTTTGTGTGTAGATTCACTCCAATCTAACACTTAAATACTTATCAGCTATAATCATCCACTCTGGACCTGGGAGATAGAGAGTACAAGGACCGAGGCCGAACAAGCTTGCTAACTCCTGAGAGACACCACGTGCTTCCCAGGACACAGAGCAAGCCCAGTATTGCCCCGTAGAACCCTGGATGTACTGAGCCAGAACTGATGTGGGACTGAGGACACCCAGAACCCCTAGAGTCTCAGGGGATCCCACTCACCACATGGCCCTGCAGGGACGCTTGCTTGGGGGCTGGCACTAAACTCAGCACTTTGGGATGGGTAATCACTGTGGCTCCTAAGTACTGCTCAGGAATCGTCCTCATTCCCGTCCAAACCCAAAGAAAGCAAATCAAGTTATGCCAAACAATCAAACTGAAATCCAAATAAGCCAAATCAATCCAAAATATCACTGGCATCACATGTCATCCTGTTGCTCATCAATTTGATTGAGCAGGCACTATTAATGTCTCCACTCATCCCTGTCACATGCTTGTGTAGCCCAATGGTATCTGCTCGCTCCAAGAACAGGAAGAGCATCACACCATACATTCAGGGTCCTGATGAAGAAGTCTGACCATCTTGTAGGTGGGCAGCCATGCGGTCTTTAGACGTCTCGTGGAATCCAGTCAATAGCGGCTCTAATCCAGCAATCGTCTCCAAATAGCATTACGTGTCTGGCCCATCTGATTTTCGACACATCTGATTTAGCAAAGGAGGCAGCATCCCTGATCCTCGATTATTGATGGAGGTCGGAAATCCAGATTCCTTCTCTCACTTGAGTGAAACATGATCCTCCAAGGATAGGTCTTTTGATTCCTCTTTGGGAGGCATTCCTCTTTGGGAGGAAACCAAAATATAGCAAACCAAACCAAACCAAACGGAAATAATCAAACCAAGCCAAAGCCAACTATATTCAATCAAGTCAAAGCAACCCACCCAAGCTAGACAATATACTAAGTTATTTCATGTATCTGAGAACAACTGTTCACTTTCATAGTCTCCATTTACATTCCCATCACAAAGAGTGTGCACTTTGTAATACTATGTAAGCCATCCATTCTGGTTGATGATGCAAAAGAATGATCGCTATTTAAATAACATTGGCTAACACTGGCTGAGACTTAATACAAATTTAAGTTTGGAGTTGGTGGACGGAAGAAGAATAAAAATAGAGCAAGAATGGGAAACAGCGGTAGTGAGATTGGACAATCTTCAAAATACTTTCCTATCTGTGCGGCCGGAGATCAAGCTGGCCCTCCTGCCTGCCTGTAGGAGGAGACTCCCTTAGTGGAAAGCACGGCCTCCTCAGAAGGGAGGAGAAAGCACTGCCCACGTCTTACCACTTCCCGGACATACCAAGCAGGAAAGAGCCGGCCAGGGCCTGCTGCAGGGACTCCACTCACTCCGAGCTCAGGGTCCGCGGACACCGATGCTTTCGATGCGTTCACACTGGCAGTCCTCCCCACAGATCACTCTTAGATTCCTGCTGTGTCGACAGCAGGGGCCGGCCTCTGGCCTCCAGGCCCTGGGAAAGGGATCAAGGCCGCCAAGCTTCCCCCAGGCTAAGGTCGGAGAAGAAGCGCAGCCCGCGCTTTCGCAGGGCATCGAGGGACTGAATCAAAGGGGCGTTTGCCAAGACGTGGGCTTGTCCGTGCTTGATCATCCACCTGCCCTTCAAGCATCTCCCCGCTAACCTCCAGCTCTTTGATTCCCGGAACTAAGTGTTTCCAACTCACTTATTTGATGCTGTAAACAAGGACATGTGCTAGGTCTTAGGAATGGCAAAAAATAATGATAAATCAGGAGGCAGGCTTTAGGAAGTCTCACGTGGAAAATGTAGCTATGGATGTCTTATATAATGAACACACGTATGCATATAAATACAAATATACATCTGTACACATATATCATAAAATAGGTTTTATAAATATTAATGATTTTATTGTATGCCCATTTTTGTATTTCATTATATATTTAGATATATAGTGATTACCAGTGAAATCTTTTATAAAAGATGCTTACAAATTGCCATCATTACCCTAATCATAAAAAGATCCTGCTAGAAAAATCAAGAACTGTTTTTAAACATTTATTCCGAGTATCCAGGGCTTTGCAATGGTTTGAAGAATATAGATAATCTAGCTAATGACAGTCTCAACCTTGCTTCTCTTATATGACACTTGCATTGAAATAAAGTAAGATATATTCTTATTAATCATACATACACAGAAATAGTTTCTTATCACATATATGTCTACTTGTAACATTTGTCGTAAAATTGAGGATTTGAAGACTGATGTTAGGCTCAATCCTTCTCTTTCTTGGTCACAGATCTCTTCAACATTCTAGAATCTCCAATGTCCTTTTCTTCCTTCTAAAATGTTAACCTACTTCCACCGTCTCAAATGCTTCCTGGTTCCTCCTTTTGTTTATCCACAAACCTTAGTTGAAGTGTTATGTAAATGTGCATGAAACATAGTTCTCCTACTAGAGAGAAAGTTACAATGGTTCATATCTATTATAATTCCTATCTTTATAGTAACTAGAAAATAATTTAAAACATGTCTATTAAATCACACTACGTGATACTAGGCACAGTGTCCATCACAGAAAATGGTCATCAATAATGGATATGTCATTATTTAATGAATTGATGATTGGTAGAAACATGTGTTAATGGACAATTGTTTATATTTAATAAAATATTTCCCTCCATCCCTCTCAGAAAGCCCACCATGCTACAGAGAGTATCCCACCCACACGACAGAGCCTGGCAAGCTACCTGTGACATATTCGATATGCCAAAAACAGTAACACAAAGTCTCACGATGGAGACGTTACTGGTGCCCGCTTGAACAAATCGATAAACAACAGGACAACTATTCTACAGTGCTAATAAAATATTCAAGAATTATTTAATAAGATGAGAGTTTTTGACCATTAAAAATCTGAAAGAAAACGCAATAAAGACAGACTTTGGCACACACAATTTCTTTCTTGTTTTAATTTTTAGATATTTAATTTATTATTTTTTTTTGTTTGGGGTTTCACATACTAAGTGCTCAGGGGTCACACAAGGCAGTTCTCAGGGGACCATGTGTGGTGCCAGGGACTGACCCCAGCTGGGTCACATGCAGAGCCAGAACCAGCTACTATACTATCAGTCCCTGACCTTCAAAATCTCTGAAGGTGGTTAGGACTATTATAATTGCAAGTGAACAAAAAAGAGACAAGCTCCTAGAGAATCAGACTGAGCCAAGAGCAGGAGAATGGGGAAAATGTAATAAGCAATGTGCAATGTCTGGCAAAAAAATAAAGGAAAGAAAGAAAGAATTAAAAAAAAAAGAAAGCAGAAAACTCTCCATTGAATTTTTCTCCAAGCTGAAAATAATTTAGTTAAAATTCATGCATTCATAAGATTTTTCTCAGTTGGAAAGACCACAGGTTTGAAAATCATAGAACGTCTTCTTAAACGCAGCATTAAAATGGAGAGAAAGAAACTGTTAGGAGGATGAACTGACTTGAGTGTTAGAGAGAAACCAGCCCCAGGCTGTGCGAGAAATTATTTCCAGAACTGGAATTAATACCTTAACCCGCCTGGCCCTTTAGAAGCAAGTATTACACCTCAGTCCTGACACCTGGCAAGAAATTTGTTGTGTCTTTGATACTCACTTAAGTCACGCCAGGGTCAGCTCTCCAAACATTTGAGGACACTCTATGGGGCAGTTTTATGTCCCCAGGTCACCGTTGTTCTACAGGACATCCCTGCTGAGGCTGATGCACCTTGTTTGGGGTGACCCATACCAAGTGCTGCTCGGTCACCCATGCTAGTGCTCAGGGGACAGTGTGTGGTGCCAGGGACAGACCCCAGGTGATCTCTCCCGGGAACACATTCTTCCAGTGGCTGCTGTAGACCGAATGTTGTCCCCATAGAGAAACACACACCAGATACCCAGAAATTGCCAATGTTAACATTGTCAGCAAAGGAACTTTAAGGATGCAAATTAATTATCATGAGAGGGTGAGATTATACTGTGTCATTTTCATCTGGGTCCTTAATGTGTTTGCAAGGATAGGGTAGCAGAAATATTAAAGACGAGGGAAGAGCCAGGAGAGGCATGAAGCAGAAAGGAACCTGGAGAGATAAAAATCGGTCAGGAGTCAAAGAACACAAGTGCCTTCCCAAAGCAAGAGAGAAAACAATGTTTCTGAGTAGTGTTCTTCAACCACTGTATTTAGCTCATTTGTTTACTTTTATTTTCTAGACTGGAGCGATAGCACAAAGGGTAAGGCATTTGCCTTACACTCGGCCTACCTGGGTTCGATTCTTCTGCCCCTCCTGGAGAGCACGGCAAGCTATGGAGAGTATCCCACCTGCACAGCAGAGCCTGGTAAGCTCCCCGTGGTGTATTTGATATGCCAAAAACAGTAACAACAAGTCTCACAATGGAGACGTTACTGGTGCCCACTCGAGCAAATCAATGAGTAAGGGGACAACAGTGCTACAGTGCAGTGCTATTTTCTGGACCACACCCAGAAATGTCCGGGGTTTTCTAGTGGTTCTGAGCAGAGATCACTTCTAGTAGTACCAGAAGTGTCATATGTGGTGCCACAAAAGAGCCCAGATGCACTGCTTGCGGGCCAGGTGCCCCTCTGACTGTGACATCCCTCAGGACCCTCCAAGCCTTTTGCCTCCATGCAGTGCTCCCACATACCAGTGCAAGATCAGCGACTGTGAGCTAGAGTAGGCCTTGTTTCCCACCACTGTACTCCTACCGGCAGGCCACAGCGACGGCCAGTGCTTTAGGCTCCATAAGGAACGCACCCTGTCATGTCTGTGTCAATGCGGTGACACTGATTTGGCTTGATAACAACAGAAAGAAAATCCTATACGATATTGGAATTATTTGCTGCAAAAACCATTACCCAGTCACCACCACGCTCCAGGCTGCTTTCTGGACACTTGGGTTGAACTTCACGCATGAGTGAATCCCAACAGAACCAGGTAAAGTAGAACTTTGTAACCGTGGACTCCAATCTCAACAAGACCCAGAAACAAGATCCTCTGTCTGCCTCCTCCAATCTCCGGCTCCCCAGGGAAGAAACCCAGAAGACCCGCCCTATTGGCGTCGGATAAATACCTCATCTACTGACCTCCACTAAATCCACTACCCAGCTACCACCACCATGCTCCAGGCCACTTTTCAGACCACGCAGCCACTTTGGGATGCACCATAAGACACGTAATACCCATTTTCCATAATTTCTGCACCATATTTGATGGGGTTCAAATATGGGGTGAACCATGGTAACACCTGTAAGGGTGATTAGAGGCCGCTCTAAAAGCCTCCATCCATCTCAGAGAGCCTGGCAAGTTACCAAGAGTAGCCCACCAGCATGGCAGAGCCTGGCAAGCTACCTGTGGCATATTTGATATGCTAAAAAACAGTAACAACAATGGGCCTCTTCCGCTTGACGCTGAAAGAGCCCCTGATACGGCAGCACTAAGAAGGATGAGCAAGGAGAGACTGATAAAATCTCAGGGACGAACTAGACTGCCAAAGTGAAGGAGAACTAAAATGACTCTCTGTACTTTCAATACACGTATGCTAGCATCAGAAGCATCTATTGAGGACCTGAAGGTGCAAGTGCAGGAGACAAAGTATGACATTATTGGTGTGACGGAAACAAGAAGGCATCAACCACATCATGTCATTTTCAACACTGGAGAAAAACTGTTCCTCGGAACATGCAATAGCAGAGGTGTCAGTGGTGTCAGTGTCCTTGTCAACACAAACTTGACCACGAGCATTGATTAAATCGAATGCCTAACAACCCGAACCAGACAATTATTCTTGAATAATTGCCAGCAGTTTCTATCTTTGATGTCTACGCACTGATATCCAACTACGATGAAGAAGAAATTGAGAAGTTCTACATGGAGCTGGAGAAGATATATAAAGAAGACCACACATTCTACAAGATCATTGTCAGTGATTTCAATTCCAGATAGGACCTAGAGGGTCACATAAAGAACTCCACATCAGGAACCATGGCCTAGAATGGAAAGAGCAGGGTGAGAGACCGTGTGAATTCATCAGGCTGACCAAGACTATCCATGGTAACTCACAGTTCCAGAAGGCCGAATCTAAACACTGGACATGGGAGTCTCCCGGTGAACAGTTCCACAACAAAATTGATCACATCATATTCAATCGACGGTTTTGCCTGGCCAATGTCGCTGTTGTACCAACATTCCAAACGGGATCAGATCACTGTCTCCTACGTGTAAAGTTCTACTTCACAGAGCGGTGAGAAAGGACTGCAAAGTTTAGTTTAAGAAGAGAACTACCAGAATGTCCACCAACTGATAGCTCTTTGGCACTATTGCAGCAATGAGGGAAGATGCTGTCACTGACAATATTGACGAGGAATACGATAGACTAGTTCAGCACCTCCATGACTGTGTCAGAAATGCCGAGAGTGGAAAAGCCACAAAAAGACTCTTGTCTTCAGAAACTCTCGAGCTCATTTGCCAACGTGGTTTGGCATGAGCCTCAGGCAACCACAGACTAACGTCCAAGATTGTAAAGCTGTGCAGAGAAGCTATAAAGGAATACCTCAGAGAGAGAAGAGCAGCAGTGTTGGCCAATGCGTCAGAAGCCTGAAAAGTATTTGCAAAGCTTGCCTGTCCTTTACCAACTACAAAACCAAGATGACTGCCTTCTAGCATCCTGATGGATCTATCACATCTTCGGGAAGGGCAATAGAGAGGATTATTCACGACTTCTACTCAAATCTCTGCGACTGCCACTTCTACCTGCCCAAAAACCAATTTCCACAGAATGGATATGTCATTCCCAAAGTCATCCCTTCGAAATCCAACATGCCATTTTGTCAGTAAAGACACATACAGCAACCGGTCCAGACAAGGTCAGACCTGAACACCTGAAGAATCTACCACCAGTACTTATCAATACACTGTCTTGGCTCTTCTCATGCTACCTGACCATATGCAAGGTTCCATCCCAATGGAAAACCAGCAGGACCGTTCTATTGTACAAGAAGGGAGACATCCACAACATCAGCAACTATCTCCCAATCTGTCTGTTGTCTGTCATCTACAAGTTGTCCACTCGAGTCATCCTGAATAGAATAGGCAGAACACTAGACAAAGGACAACCATGCGAGCAAGCTGGGTTCTGAAAAGGATCCAGCACAATCCACCATACCCACACATTGACCAAGCTCATTAAAGTTTCACAAGAGTTCAAGATGCCTCTCTGTCTAACATTCATCAATTTAAAGATGGTCTTTGATTCTGTTGGGACTGAAGCAGTCATCGAAGCCCTAGCCAAATAGGGCATAAAACTCAGTACATCAAGATCCTCTGCGAGCTATATCATGGATTCACCACCAGGGACTCACCATTCTACAAGGAAGTGATCATTGAGGTAAAGAGAAGGGTTCAGCAGGGTGAAACCATTTCACCAAAACTCTTCACTGCCACCATCGAAAACATCATGCAACAACTGGAATGGGAAGGAATGAGAGTGAAGATAGATGTCGGCAACTACACCACCTCTGCTTCGCTGATGACATTGTTCTCATAACACCAAACATTAGCCAAGCAGTATAAATGCTGGCTGACTTTGACCATGAGTGTGGAAATGTTGAACTGCAGCTGAATCTCACCCAAACAATGTTCATGAAAAAGGAACTATTCCCTGGCATTCCATTTGCTCCCAACGGAACAACCATCTCTGAATGCAGCAGCTATGTGTATCTGGGTCAAGAACTCAATATGAGGAATGACTTGGCACCAGAACTGCGCAGGAGGAAGAGAGCAGTGTGGAATGCCTTCAAGATAGTCAAAGAAGTGGTTATGAGGAGAAGAAACTCTGGCTCCAGGCACATCTTTTCCACTCCACCATTCTTCCTGCACTAACATACGCCTCAGAGACCTGGGCCTTAGGAAAACAGGATGAGAATGATATCCGGGTATACCAAAGAGAACTCAAAAGAGCTATGCTTGAAATATCACATTTCACTCAAGTGAGAGAAGCAATCCTGAGTTCTGACCTCCAAGATGGTTAAAAATCAGGGATGCTGTCTTGTTTGCCAAGATGTCAAAAACCAGATGGGTCAGACACATAATGCAATTTATAGATGACCGCTGGACTAGAGCTGGCATGGGCTGTATTCCACAGGATGTCAAAAGACCACTTGGCTGCCCACCTATGAGATGGTCCGAATTCTTCGTCAAAACCCTGAAAGAACGGTTTGATGCTCTTCATGTTCCTGGAATGAGCAGATACTATTGGGCTACACTAGCAAGCAAGAAGGACAAATGGAGACATTACTGATGCCCGCTCGAGCAAATCAAAGATCAATAGGATGACAAGTGATACAAGTTGCTGAAATTACAGAATACTGGTAAAAAAAAAGGGGGGGCAAGGGAGAAGTCAAAGTAATTGTAATGCTACAATCACAGGTAGGAGGGTGGGGAAGCAGAGAACAGTATCCTTACACAATATTTAGAGTGATGTAAATGAGGCAAGGTCCTGAGTGGAATGGGCTTAAAATGTTTTGTGTAACTTGAACAAATGATCAAAGTAAAAAGGGATAGTAAAACCCTTTATTCTTATAATACTTATGATTAGGGGATTCATGTTCAAATAATCTGATTATAATTCATAAGCAGTCTCTCTGTACAAACATATACATACACATATGTACGTACAAATATTTGTTATGTAACAGGCATGAAGGATGAGGGATGATATAAATCATGTTTCTTCTACATTTCATTCTATCTTAAACTGGTCTTACTTGTGTTATTCTACAGGAGAGAACAAGTATGTTGTGTTTCCCAGCTATATTCCTAGAACATTCTCGACTTAATCTGAATCACATAGTTTTATTAATATATAACTATATGTCTGCAAGTTATAATGCTGCATACATGGGTGATCAGTGATTTAATTCACTATTCAGTCCTAGTGATAGTATTCTTCAATGAACAATATTAGGCTTCTATTCCCCAGAGGGGACTACTGTTCTCAGTGTAAAAATAAGATATTGCTGTTCTATTCTAAGGCTAAGAATGTAGGAAGGAATACACAAGTCCATAGGACTATTAAAGTATTAAGGCAGGTGTGTAGGAGCAGCTAACCCAAATGGGAAGACTTCAGGAGTCTTGCATCAAATAAGCTACAACAGTTATTGAGAAGAAGAGGGGTAAGCTTGAAAAGAATAAACAAATAGAGCTTTAAAAATCAATTCTTCTGTTTTAACATACCTTTCACAGTACATTTATTCAACATGTATTTGTTCACAAATTACAATGTGCACTTAAGGATATATGTTTAATAAAGCCCTGGGGAACTAAGTGAATGGCACACATTGATGTTAATGGACATCCTGTGGATAAATCTGCATGTGTCTCTCTGAAAAACAATAGAACCTACAGCTGCTATATTTTAGCTTGCAAGGTGGTAATTGCCAGTTGCTCTGACCTGGAGTAAACAGTTTCAGATAAGAAAACTGTTTCTGCTTCAATTCTGTTTGATATAGTGAGAATTAATGCCAACGGAAAACTTTGGTGAACTTGGCTTGCTGAAATAATTCTCACCTCCAAATTTGTTAAAGACAGGATATAAGTTCTTTAGGAAGCTTTCATAACCTCAAAAAGAACTCGAACACACTAGAATCCCTCAAATCCCTACACAATCCCCAAAGGAATATGTGCCTTCCAGCAATATTTAGATTTTTGCCAGGAATGTAAATAGATAGACTTTGGAGCCATCCCATATTTTAATTCAAATTCAAATAAATGCTATGCCTGGGCTTCTGTGTAAATAGAGTTCTTTCTAGGGGAAATAAAAATAGAAGTAATTGGAAGTGAAACCTGAATTATTCCTTGAAAGAAACTCCTGAAGTAAAGGAAACTAAAGGCCTGGATTTTTATATTCTCACTTTAGCTATGGATTCCTAACAAAAACTTAATTCATCAATAGTAACAGACTGTGATGTCCATCGTGTTTATTTATTTGAAGCCTTCTGTGGCTTGGTGTATCTTGAAACTACTTGAATGGTTATTGAAGTTGAATGTTTCTACCACTTATATATTTTCTTGTCATATAGTAACAGTTTTTCAAAATCACACCACAAAATTTTGCTACATTTACAGAAAATATG
This sequence comes from Sorex araneus, assembly GCF_027595985.1. NCBI lineage: Eukaryota > Metazoa > Chordata > Mammalia > Eulipotyphla > Soricidae > Sorex > Sorex araneus. Next base: position 295,633,278 of record NC_073302.1, on the reverse strand, counting down.
AGGACAAAAGCGCAAATTATTATTTTTCAATGTGTTGCCTTTTGCTTTGAAACTTTTGAATAGAACTGCTTGCTGAAGACCCCCAAATCAATTTGTTTATGTATGTTGCTGTAATAAAAATAATTTAAACAAATTAAAAATTTTGCTGAGTTTTTGTACACACCAATTGAATACATTGATTTTTAATTTGATGGGGCCCATTTATTATGATTAATGTCTTAATTGCCCTCCTCCACATAATATACTTTCTCAGTGTCTAGGAATGAACTGTTCCAAAGCAAGATGGACACACAAAGAATAAACTGGGTTAGAGTAATAGAACAAAAATCAGTCAAATATAAAAATCAGCATGGGCCAATTAAAATCCATTTCACTTGTATAACTTGTAGCCCTTTGCTCTTCGATTTACTCGAGCGGGCACCAGTAACATCTCCATTTGTCCCTGTCAAGAGCCAATGTAGCCCAATGATACCTGCTCGCTCCAGGAACAGAAAGAGCCTCAAATCGTTCACTGAGAGATTTGACAAAGAAATCTGACCATCTAGTTGGTGGGCGGCCATGAGGTCTTCTGATGTCCCGTGGAATCCAGTCGGTAACAGCTCTAGTTCAACGGTCGTCTCTGAATCACATTACATGACCGGCCCATCTGATTTTTGATGCCTTGGCAAATGAGACAGCGTCCCTGATTCTTGACCGTCGGCGGAGGTCAGAACTCTGGATTCCTTCTCTCACTTGAGTGAGACATGATATTCCCAGCATAGCTCTTTTGATTCCTCTTTGGGATACCCTAATAGCATTCTCATCCTGCTTGCGTAGGGCCCAGGTCTCTGAGGCATATGTTAGTGCAGGAAGAACAGTGGAATCGAAAAGATGTGCCTGGAGTCAGAGGTTCTTCGTTCTCTTAACCACCTCTCCGATGCTCTTGAAGGCATTCCACGCTGCTCTCTTCCTCCTGTGCAGTTCTGGCACCAAGTCATTCCTCATGTTGATTTCTCGACCCAGGTACACATAGCTGCTGCATTTGGAGATGTTCGTTCCATTGAGAGCAAATGGAGCTTCAGGGACCAGTTCGTTTTTCATAAACATTGTCTTGTTGATATTCAGCTGCAATCCTACCTTTCCACACTCTAGGTCAAAGTCAGGCAGCATTTGTGCCGCTTGGCTAATGTTTGGCGTTATGAGAACGATGTCATCAGCGAAGCAGAGGTGGTGTAATCACCGACCGTCTAATCTTCACTTCCATTCCTTCCCATTCCAGTTGTCGCATGATATAAAAAAATCTATTTATATCACTTAATTTTTGTTTTGAATTTTTGGCCACACATTGTGGCACTCATTGTTTACTCCTGGTCTGGGCTCAGGGATCATTCCTGATGGGGCTTATGGGGACCATGTGGTGCCAATAAGCATACCTGCATTGGTCATGGCATTGCAATTGCCCTACCCACTGCAGTATTGCTCTGGCCCTTAAAATCTATTCTGAACATTGAGACTTTGTTTCTTTAATTCTGGTAGAACCATTAATCATTTCCTGAAGGAAAACACTATAGAATTAAAAGAATTAGGAAAGACCTTGCAATCCATAATTTGATTTTGGAAGGTTAGTCATCTTCACTGAGCATTATTCCACCTTTAGTAAAATAATAACATAGTTCTATATTCTTTACATTTTATCCCTCTGATGCAGTCCTAATAGAGCTGACCATTCTATTTCACTTTTGAATTTAAAAATTCTTTGAAAGTATTTGCCTGTCTATAATTAATTACCTTGAATTTATTTTTATTTGTTGTGCAGAAAACTTTTCTGATATCATCATCCTAGATTGGTTTCTCCTCTGACAATATTTTTGTGATTCCATTTACCTCCTTTTATTCTCTATTCATCACACTTTATTTCAAGTTCTTGTGCAGCATCTGTCTCTGCTAGAAGCTTTATTAGTGTTAGGAATGTATTGCTTTCTGTCACTCCAGCACCAAGTACAGGTCTTGACATGACAAAGAGTGCCACACTTCTGGTGTGATTATGTGAACAAATAAATTGCAGGACTTCTATTTCATATAAGACATGCCACATTGCATAATAATATGCAAGAAAATATAACATATTCCATTTTCCCAGAGACCTTTACTTTTTCCAATACTATTATTTTTGACTAAAAATTCATTAATTAATGATGTAAGCATTGCATCAGACAATGAACAAATAAAAATGCACTGCACTCAAAAAATACAAAAGTATTTTTTGTGATGGCAGGATAATATGATGAAAATATAGGGTGACTAATAAATTATCTACTTTTATTTGTTTATGACAACAGCAAATATCAAAGACATTCAAAATTAATTTAACTCATTTTAATTAAGTGATACACTGGCCAATAATATCCATCAACTAGTTAAAACACTGACAACTGGCATGTGTGATTTGACATATTTACAATTATACATATTTAAAATTATACATATTTAAAATTAAAGAGTTTCTGATGAGCAAATTGGTTGGTGTGCTATGAAACTTGTCATTGCATCGTTAAAGTCTGAAATTCCTCATTATACAAAAATATGCAATATACCAAACTTTTAAAAATAAGCCAAAGCTATGGTAAGTTCAGAAATAAAAATTGCTTTATAATTGAATTATGCCTAAAATTTACAATTCTAGTTTAGTTATCTGAATGGTGGCTCATTTGTATATAAATGTGTTTTAACACCAGACTAACTTCTTAAGATGGAATCATTTACCACATATTTGTGATGTCGTCAAAACTTTGAGGAAAGAGTATATAATGCATCAGATAAGGAGCACATTAATTCTTAGTCTAGGGCTTTCAAAGTATTAATAAACTTTCCAAAGGTTCCAGCTCACATGTAGCACCTCCCTTACCTGCCCATGAGAATTTGACACTTAAAATATAATTGCTTTAGCTTTTAGCAATACATTCTTTTCATTTATTCTCACAGGAGGAAAATGTCAACACCAAGAGATTAGACATACAATCATTGAAATCTATGAAATATTTTACATGGTTGCTTAAAAGATAACCCAAGGAAAATGCAGGCAGTGACTTGACTTCTAAAATTCTGCTGGATGAGAGAAAATGTGCTTTTATCCACAATACATATGAGAGTGTTTGTGTAAGATCTGCCCAGTCCAAGAAACTTCTCTGACCAATAATTTAACTTCCCATAATAGCAGCTTGCTTGAGGCGTATATCAAGAAAAATATGCTTCCTGGATCAATTTAGATATGGTAAAACAAGGTTGCATACACATTATGATAGAGGAAGGAATTCAGACTCTGTAAACCTGAGAAGCAGAGTGGAATGATTTTTTTTGTGTGCCACAATGTGAAGTTGGTGAAGAAACATTGACCTTATTTGTTGCGTACAGTCCCAGATGCTGCCTGGGGTATGATCATAAATTAAAGAACCGGCATTGCCCGCTAGCACCTTTTAATCTATTTGGGAGATGTCATGCATAAGCTAAATTAATAACTCATAAAAGAAAGTATGTGCATAAAATATAGTAACTATGCAGTAAAATCATGTTTCTACTGGATAATAGTGTTGACAATCTGCAACCAAAACTGGCTGGAGAGTCAAAGATAATTAAGCAAAAATGATACTTTTTATTTGCCTTATTTTTAAAAAATAAAAATAGAACTTGCCTTACAGGTGTATAATAGTTTGAAAAGAAGGAGACTACAATTATGAGATAATGAGCTAGATACTTGAAAAGATGCAGAAAAATATGAGGTATTGCTCACTAATCTCAACTTAGAAAACAAATTGATTTTATAGTTAAGTGTCATATCGAAACAAATATTAGGCAGGTAAAATTTTAGGCTTACATGTATGGTAAGCACTTCATTATTTCTCCCTCTGGGTTTTACATTTTGATTTATATTTCCAGGAACTCCAAACACAAAAATAACCAACTAATATTAGGACTTGATTGTCCTTGTTTTGTTATTCAGGGTTAAATTGTGCCTACACATAATTTATATGCTGAAGTCCTCACCTCAGAGTTTCACTGTGTTGAAGAGAGTTTGTTCTAAACAAAATTAAAATAAGATAAATCCGTGTTGATGAGCCCAAATCTAATATGATTGGTCTTACAAGAATTTGAGCAAAAAAATGGGAGAGTGTTTATTATGGGAGACATAGAACACAGATAGGCACCTACAAATTCACAAAGAGTTTCTGGAATGGGTCTCTCATTATGACCTCAAGAGTATTTAGTCTGATGACATCTCGGTCTTGGATTCTCTACCTCTGTCACTGTGAGAAAGTAAATTTATGTTGCTTGGGCCACCATATCTGACTAGGATACTCTGTTTACATGAGTCTGAAAAATTAATTTACTAGTTAAAATTCACATACCTTTAAAATAATTGAAAATATTTCAATATCTCAGAGTCTCCCAGGTTCTTTATCTTTTATCTACTATTCACCCAATATAGTAGAATTAATAGAAGAAATAGTGTCATCTCCACTCTATAAATTTATTTATTCATTTATTTTTGCTTTTTTGGGGGGTCACATCCGGCAATGCACAGGGGTTACCTCCTGGCTTTGCACTCAGGAATTAGTCCTGGTGGTGCTCAGGGGACCATATGGAATACTGGGAATTGAACCCGGGTCGGCCGAGTGCAAGGCAAACACCCTACCCGATGTGCTATTTCTCCAGTCCCCCACTCTATAAATTTTGCTGACGTAAGTGATTCACTTAGCACGTGGTGCTATTTCTCAAACATTCTATACCTGCAGTTAACAAAATGATTTATGTAGGGTGGAACACAGTCACTGGGCCTTTTATAAGGTGGAGTGAGTGTCTAATCAGCAGAATTGGTAATGAACACACCAACTCTGTGAAGATGCACTTGGTCACATGTGAAATTTTCACCAGGGAACATCCATGTGTTCAGTATAAATAAATGAATAGCTATTCACTTCAAGTTAAAACATAGTGCATAAAACTGAGGTCTCTAAAGGCTGAATAATTTTCCTCCATTTCCTAGGAACATTGAAGACAGAAATCTGAATTTCTGCAAGATAATCTCAAGTTAATATACTGGACTTTTAAATATATACTGGATTGGTATATTTAATCCAAATATATTTCATTGAAAACTGAAGGTCTCAATGAACTGGAGGCCATGTTTACCAGAGTTTTATCCTTCTGTTTATATTTATTGTAAATGATTTTTTTAATCAGAAGGGACATCTGCAAAATTTTAGGCACTAATTTTCAAAGACCATGAAGCCCTCTGGGTGACTTTTTCATTTCCTTAACAGATAGTTTAGTTTTAAACTACATACTTTCCCTTGGCAGAGTAAGAGATGAAAAGGCTGCTATAAAATTGATTTGGCATCTACATAAAAGAAAGCTTTGTCAGAAGTAGTGGCGACCAAGAAGCTCTCTCCACAAGCATATGTCCAAAAATTAAAATGCCACTCACATCTGAGGAGCGTTCTATGCCCAACTCTGACAAAATTATTTTTATGCTCTTCATTGTCATATTTTAGGAAGAGATTAAAAGCTATACAGTTTTACACATGGCATTTTCTCTGTAAACTAGCAAGTTTGTCCAATTATAAGTTGGGTACATCCATTTTAATGTAGTAGAACATGTAGTTTTGAATTATATATATATTCAATTCTCATAGATGTAGCCTTATAATGTTTGTATTACTGAAGGACAGTGTCATGTTTTGTCTATGTGATATTAACATTTTAATTAACTAGGTTCATCATTAAAAAAAGTAAGTGAGTATTATCTAAATTTAGCCAGAATAAAAGCATCTTACCAAAGTAAATACTGATTAATGGTGAGAAATGAAATGAGGCAACTCAGAAAATATATGAAAGAATTGAAACATTTCAAGGGAAATGCATTATTTTAATTTTAGAAATAGAATTATTTACTAAGGTGTTATTAAAAGTGAAAAGATTGCTGGAAAATTTATATTATTTCATCCCTTCCTTGCTAATGGGCTTGAGCCTAGAGTGTCTGATTATAGGTCTTAACTGTTAAAAATGTTTCTCAGACCATCATGATTAAAAAATGATCACTTGAAGGTACATGAAAAAAGAAAACAATCCCATTCATTTTAATTTCGTGTAACTTGAGTACATGTGTTTATTTCGCTGAATACTTTCCAAACAGAATTTCATCTATTGTGAGTAATAGCATGGTTTCCAAAGGGAGAAAAATTGTCACTGAAGTGCCATTGGCTTGAAATGGCGGTAACTGTTCAAGCCAACATTTGAAGTCCAAAAACAAAGCTTCATTGGAATAACTAGCTAGTGACAACTTGACAACATTTTGAGTATCGGGGTAGCCAAAACTGACTACTTGTGTGCAGTCACGAAGTTTAAAATGCTTCACTCCTCCTGTTACACAATGAACGAATTCTACCATGCACTGTAATACTCATTTGTTCTTCTCCATTCATTTAGTCAAATCACCTTATATTATCTTTAGCTACACAACACTGCCTAAATGATTGTAGTTGCTTCATATTTTAATATTTTGATTTGTTGCAACTTTGATTTATTATTTAAAGTAACATGTTATTTTTTTTCTATGAACTCAAAAAGGAAAATAAATTGGAAAAAAAAATAAAAGACCAGAGGTTTAGTCTACCTATAAAATTAAAACCTTAGCTATGGCACATCCTACCTAAATGCACATCCCGATATCTGACCCAACGGCTTTTCTAAAATTCCTTGTGGGTTGGAAGTTTTTCTGATGCTAGTTAAAGTTTTCTGAACTCAGTGTCTCTCTGCTTTACATATGCCGCAACATGTTATTGGTGTATTCACATACATAAAAAACCGTCATGTTGTCAGCCAATGCTGTCTTTGTAACTCCCAGAAAATCAAAAGTGACCCTGGAGCTGCACAGCTTGGATCCAGTCCCCCAGCAGGACCACGTGCTCCAGACAGCTGGAGAAAGAAAATCAAGTATTTCTCATTGGATCAGTTCATATTCTAGTTCATCGAGCCTGTTTCAATTCAAATGAGTAATATTGTGCACACATTTATGTGAGAGATTATATGAAAGGTTTTATTTAAAGTTCATTAAATATATGTATGTGCTTTATATTCATTACTGTTATTATACACAATAAAGTTCAATACAATTTTATAATATTCTATAATTATATATTATATGTTTCGTATATATGTTTTTGTTTTTTCATTTTCAAAATATTTCTTTTTAACAATCTTATATATATATTTTTGTTATATTTATATAGGGCTGGAGCGATAGCTCAGCGGGAAGGGCGTTTTTTGCCTTGCACCCGGCTGACCTGGGTTGATTCTTCTGCCCCTCTCGGAGAGTCCAGCAAGCTACCGAGAGTATCTTGCCCGCATGGCAGAGCCTGGCAAGCTAACTGTGGTGTATTTGATATGCCAAAAACAGTAACAACAAATCTCATATGGAGACATTACTGGTGCCCGCTCGAGCAAATCGATGAGCAATAGGATAACAGTGACAGTGATATTTATATAATGTTACAATTAATTTTAAAGCTAAATATCCAACTAAACATTGATTATATGAACATGATAGCAACTCATTCAATATGTATTTTTACCTTACCAGTAACATGATAGATCTATTCATCAGTGTTGGGGAATCAATGACATTTTTGTAATAGCTTGATTATTAGGGTGTAGTATTCTTAGATTCTTAGCTTTATTTATATTTAAGATATTTAATTTAATCACAAACTTTAGATTAATTAACATAACTAATTTCCATTTGCTCTTATTTATCACAAGTTACTCCAGCAATACTTGTACATCCCAGTGGGGTCACATAACCATAAGATTAACTGATTGATTTTTTCAAGTTCTATGAAAACAGCAAGTTCGAGACCTGCCTGCAATACCCCAGCATTTAATCATAGAGTTATTTGTCTTGTAGTTGCTGATACGAGTTGATGAATAGTTCTACACATTTTAAGAACTATTTTCTTGAAGTGGATATTCTGCTTTCCAAATGTAAACTAGATAATATGTAACCAAAACAGCACATTACAAGCCAAGATAAAAATGTAAAGCATATGGAGAATTGCTTTTACCCTGCAGTGGTCAGATAAAATGGTAAATATAATTTAGGAAGCACAGACACCATTTAGGAAAGATTCATGTCAAGAACTGTGCAGACTAATGCTTTTGGGAGCTCATGTTAAAGGTCAGAGGCATCAGCAAGGGTTGGAAACGCAGATCCAACTCAAAAGACAGAGAGGAAAGGAGACAGTTTGGAAAACAGTCTCAGCTCTCCACCTACCTCTCTCTCCCTCTCATTACTGTTATGTCATGACCAAAACAGAAGAGAAAAACAAGGCATGTGTGTCACAAGGCATCTTTTCATAGTTTGGATGAACTGTAGTTCTTTGAATCTCCAGCCTTTCCTCTAATTCTGTTGTTCTGATATGGCGTACAGGAAAGCAAAGGCATGCTACTATTGACAGCATCACAGAGGGTTTCAGCTTGAGGAACTCTCCGGGAAGAAAGAAGACAGATCAATTGAACATCGTGATATTCTAATCACTCCAAGGAATAGTAGCAGATCTTTAGTAAAATGCAAGCATGCTACCTGTGATAGCTGATTCTGAGATAGGTCTAGTTACCTGGAACTAGTGCTTGCTGCTCTTGGCCTATAATTCCTTTTGAATTAGTTGATCTAGTCTTCCCAGGGAAAGCTTTTTGTTGTCTGATCACCTTCCCCACTGCCTTTACTCCATCAGAGCAGTACTCTATTTAATTTTCTTTATCAGGCTTAAAGAGGTCTCTTCCAGAAGCTTTGTTGAGAAGGACGAATAGCGAAAGCCTGCTAAAATCTCAGGGCTAGGATGAATGGGGACTTACTGGTGCCTGCTTGAGCAAATTGATGAACAACGGGATGACAGTGATACAGTGATACAGTGATCAGGCTTAAAATGATGAAGAAAATAAGAATCTTCATATTGGTTTCTCAGTTTATTACATCTCTCCTCTGACAAAAATCAAAGCTCCAGAAATAGTTGGACAACATTCATTGAGCTCCACCTCTTCTGTTCGTGCCCAGGACACTCTCCTTTCTGTTGCTGGTAGTTCATATGCTGTGATGAATGACTATACCTGCAAATAAGTGCACTGCAAAAGTGAAGTGTTCTTGTCCTAATTTTCAAGTCTGATTTCCTGTGCAGTTAGGCACTTAGCTGACTATTTGTGGTGAAATTACAGAGAATATTACGTATTAACTGGACTTCATAGCAAACTCAAATTCTTTTTGCAGCCCTATCTATGCCAATATGATGTTCAAAGTTCCTAAATGCATGAAACTTTGAATTTTGGAAAATTAATTGAATAGCACAGGCTGGAGATCAGGGAGGATGGCTACTGGGAGCTACATCACACACTATCGCCTGATCCAGACCTTGAACTGTAGAGGCAAGGTTACTTTTATGTGTAATCCTGGTCTTGCACTGTGGGAGAAACCTACACTCCTTTAAAGAAAGCCATGGTAACCAAAGCCAGACTGACCTATGAGGCAGTTTTCAGGAACACAGCTCCTGTCCATTCAGCCAGAAGGCGGGAAGTCAGAATAATGTTTAGATTCTGGCTGCAAAGGCCTCCTACAGGGACCCAGAAGTAGTGTAAGGGCATTCAGGATTTTTTCTCCTTCCCCCAGCTGCGTCTGATCCAAGCAGGTCCCCAACTCTCGTCCTTATTCCAGAGACCTTCTTTTATTTCTATTTTGAAAGTTAATTCCATTCCCAGCTGGAAATCAAAGCAAAAAGTGAACACTGAACATTAAAAAAAAGAGAGAGAAAGAAAAAAGAAAAGAAAAAGAAGACGGTCCCTTAAACTTGACTTTATAGTTTTATAGTTCTTATAATGACAAACAGTGATATTCCACAAGCTCAAAGGATATTCATTATTGTGTTGTGGGTCCCAGACTTTAAAGCAGGGATCTGAAGCATGACTGCACACTTTAATGTATGCAGAAGCATCCTCTGCCCGCTGGACTCACACTGTGTGTGACAGTGCTGTGTCATTTTACAAATTTGCTGCACCCCTCACAACACAACGGCTGGCAGGGGAGGATTTAACAGTGATAGATGTGACTGTAGACCAGCATCTCCACGCTTCCAGCTGCAGGGAATCTTTGACCTTGAAGACAGTGGCTCAAGGACACTTAGGTGTGTGCAAGTTATTATTATTTTTTTAGGAAGTTTAATGACTCAAGCAGTTTATGTTCCTAATTCGTACAAGACAGAAAAGTAAACAATGACAAGAACTACTATTCTAAATTCAAATTCTCTAACATGCCCAAAGAGTAATTTCAATTGATTGCTTTTTCAAAGAAGTTACTCTGTTTGCTTCCTATTCCTTTCCTCAAAAACTTTGATACGATTGTTTACGTGGTAGATAAGCTTTGAATAGATGGAAGGCAAGGCCTAAATGATCTTTTTTCTCTTTTAAACATTTAGGAGATATATAGTTTTATATTTTACTATGAATATTATTAAATGTGTTAGAAATTGATCTCATCTAGCACCTTTTATTTTATTATATGTGTTAGTTTTCTATATTCACTGTGAACATTGCAATGAAATATAGTGGCAGTAAAACAACACACGTGTATCTACAATTCTGGAGATCAGAAGTCTGAACTTAATTTTAAAGCTCTAAAATTAAGTGTCTCATATGTTTAATGTAGCTTTGAGAACAATAGCCAGGATATAGAAACAACCTTAATAGCAAATGGCAGATGAATAAAGAAGTTGTAGTAGATGTACACAATAGAACACTATGGGTTGCTAAGAAGAGATTAAATAGTGAAGTTCCCAGGAACTTGGATGGAGCTGGAGCCTATTATGTTAAGTGAAATAAGCCAGTGTGAGGAGCATATAACAGGAGATGAACTCTCCTCTGGTACAGAGAGGAATGAGAATAAACAGTATTAAACAAAGACTAACCATTGGCCTTGAGTCCAAAGCTATTGCAAAGTAGTGTGGGAAAGAGTGTGGCAGGAGCAAGAGGCAGAGCAGACGTGATATGATGACAGTTCCTTGGGCACTGTTGTGGTGGTGGAGGGACAGTAATTTTGTACATCAAAACCACAAGTAGTAATGGCAAGCCATGTCCCATCAACTTCAATCACTGTATCACTGTCATCCTTTGCTCATCGATTTGCTTGAGCAAGCACCAGTAATGTCTCCATTGTGAGACTTGTTGTTACTGTTTTTGGCATATTGAACACGCCATGGAGAGCTTGCCAGGCTCTACCGGGAGGGCGGGATACTCTCGGTAGCTTGTCTGGCTCTCCAAGACTGATGAAGGAATCAAACCCGGGGTGGTCGAGTGCAAGGCAAATGCCCTACCTGCTGTGCTATCACTCCAGCCCATCAACGTCAATAATAATATGGATAAAATTAAACCTCTCTGCGGCTATAGATTCTCTTGGGTACTCCAGGGGAGCAAGTGTTCCTGGTTCGTGGAAGCTTCTCGAAGTGGCCATCATTCCTTATATTTTGGGCTCATCCTTCCAATATCTCTTCCCTTGCCTAGACTGCTGCTTCTCCTCCCCCTCTTACAGCCCTCTTTCACTAGAACCATCTAGACTGGACACTAAGGCAAAGTTCTTCTTAATGGGAATCCTGATTTTATTAACTCTATAAGTCTCTTTTGACATATGCAATAACATAAATATACTTTTTAAAAAAATAACGTGAACATCTTTGGAGGAAAGTTTTCAGTGTTCCACAGAATAAGAGTGACTAGGTATAAATGCATTACCTATAATTCCTTGACGCTGGAGAGGTTGGGAGGGCACTCTGAAAACATCTTTCTAAACAATGCCTGATTTCATTGTCAAAATGATCTTCAGATGTATGTGCTTTCGACAGTATTTTTGAATGACAGTCTTTACACGATAAAATGCTAAGAGAAATCATAAACATAAAATGAACATCATTTGTAGTCCTATATTTAAAGAGTATTGAGTTTCTTTACTTTGTTATTTAGATAGCTTTAAATTCTTGAATATTTAAAATATTGCCATATTATTCCATTAATTTTTTAAATTTTTAAAATTTTTTTAAATGGACTAGAGCCATAGCACAGCTGGTGAGGAGTTTGCCTTGCATGCAATCGACCTGGTTTCGATTCTTCTGTTCCTCTTGGAAAGCCTGGCAAGCTACTGAGAGTATCCTGCCCACACGGCAGAGCCTGGCAAGCTACTGATATGCCAAAAACAGTAACAACAAGTTTCACAATGAAGACGTTACTGGTGCCTGCTCAAGCAAATCGATGAACAATGGGATGACAGTGCTACAACAGTGCAGTGTTATAATTTTTAAGTTACACATTTGAAAAATGAGTTCGAAGAATGTACAGTGAAGTTTCCATGGGAAAGCATAGAAAATAACATGCCAGACATACTGCAATAAGCTAATGCATTTATATAGCATAATGTTAATAAGAGAGTTTAAAATAGAGTTCTAGAATCATATTCCTTCAGCACATCATATATTAGGTACAAAAATTATGAGGTTTAGGCAGCACTTACAACTCCTGTGCAGTTTGAGTTTGAATGAGTCAGAATTAAATGTTTAGATATTACATTGTGGTGTCTATTCATTGGACTTCTGAAGGATGTGATTGGATGAGATTGCCATCGTTCAATCTGCTTGAGGACCTCTTTTTCTAATGAAGACAACATCAACAAATTGTTACGGACTACTGACTGAGATCATTGCAGCTTGTCAGCACCAGTTTTCACACCATCATCTGGCATCGTCGTTCTGGATGTGTTTATGAGTTGGAGTATAGTTTTGCAAGAATCATTTCTGTTGGACTCATTTTCAGTCATAAATCCCATCACATCAGCAAACTGCTGAAAGCTACTATGGACAGTAGCTCCTGGGTCAGTGTTCAATGTCCTGAGTCAGTTCTGCTGCCCTGTAAGCTTTATTGGTTCCTGTTTCTTGGTCTCTGTGCTCCATGACTCACCCTACTTACAGCCCATCTTGTACTTCTATGATGCAGATGATTCTTCCCAGAGGAACTTTGTTTATTTATTTTCTGTCTACTTATTCCTAGAGTTTCCCTGGCAGTGACATTTCCTACCCTGATGCAAAATTTGCCATACACACCCCCTTAAATGCTCTCTTCATTCTACCTAGCATTTCCCCCACCCACACGTCACCCCGGTTTTTCTAAGGCTTTGAAGTGGCTTTTCCAGTGGTCATTTTTCCTTCTTGATTGGACTCTAAACTCCCTGCAAGCAAAAGACATCCTTGCTTGCTTCATTGTCCTGGGTTTGCTTTTAGATGCATAACAGAGTAGACCATGGTTAAATGCTGTTGTTATTGAGGAATTTCTTTTTTGATACATTTTTTTCTATTGTGCTTGTTGTTTTGGTTTTATACACTCAGCTTACTCTCGACAGTGCTTGGGGACCACAAGTTGTTGCTGGATTGTCATCCCAGCCACTGCTTACAAAGTAGTCATTGCAACTCATTAGTATGAATTAGTACTCATACAAAGTAGTTATTGCAACTCAGTAGTATGGATTTTATACAGCAGTAAGGACCCCACCTGCAATTCAAAGGCTGAGTCAAGAGGATTGCCAAAGAAACTTCAGAAAAAATATTTCATTCAATAGTCAAATGATGTTAAGAAGAGACAGCAATATTTTCACCTGTTTGATTTGTATCAAGAACAAGAAAATGCATGACTATATTTTATAGAAAAAATATGATTGATACAACCCGACCTCCTATAATATTAGTAGTATTACCATCATTAGATAAAAATATCACTTTATTTTTCTTGTTTTGATGATTAGAATGAAGGCAGGTCACCTTTCCATAACCTAATGAAAATTACAAATAGAACTACCATCATTCCTTCCCTGCTGATGTAAAGAGAGTCCATCTCAAAGACTGGAAGTTGGGCACAAAGGCAGATGCATTTCTAAGCAAAGTTCTTTCCGGCCTGATGCCCAAGAGGATTTAGACCTGTGAAGTCAGACATCAATAAAGAAAGTTGCCCCTTATCGGGGTCCCCTCAGAAATTCTGCCAGCATATTTCAGCTACTCATATTGTCATTGACTAAAGTTTGCTGGTGCATTGTACAGAGTAGCCTTCAGTTGGGAAGTTTCAATAATTTTCACAATATTTATTTACAATGAAGGAATAATAATTATTATTATGTACATTTAATTATGTATAACTATGTAAATTTGTACTTTATATATTTCAATTGTGTGTATACATATCCAACATATATGTATGTATGTATGTATGTATGTATGTGTGTACACGGCAGAGCCTGGCAAACTACCCATGGCTTATTCGATATGCCAAAAATAGTAACAATAGGTTTCATTCTCCTGACCCTGAAATAGGCTCCAATCGTTGGGGAAGACAAGAAATGAGAGGCTGCTAAAATCTCAGGGCTGAGTTTAAAAGAGATGTTACTGGTGCCCGCTGGAGTAAATCGACGAACAAGGGGATGACAGTGATACAGTGATGCAGTGAAGAAATAAACCAATTGAAGATGAAGAGATGAAGCTGGCCAATGATTGTTTCTCTGGATTTGTTCACAAAATAAAATGTTGTAATAAGTAGCATGCTGCACATATTGTAGGCGCTTTCTCTGTGTTCCTTATTCTACTTGGGATTGTTAGTAGTTTAATCTCATTTGAAAAAGAACACTGCAGAGAAACTAACATTCAACTGGGCCCACAGGGAGGGCTGCTTAAGCTTGCAACCACTTTTGCCCATGGAGTAGCACTGCCAGAAATACTTCGGATTCATTAGGCCCTGGCTTTTGGTTTCTGTTTGCTTGTTCATTTTTTAATTTAGTCACCGTGAAATTGCAAAGTTAGTCATGAGCGGGATGCAGGCATACTGTGTTTCAACACCAACGCCTTCACCAGCGTCCAATTCCCTCCAACAATGATCTTCAAACCCAATGGCCTTCCACTCACCTGTCGACTTCTACAAGTGGCAATTAAAAAAAAAAAATGTTTGCACTGTGGTTTACAATACTGCTGCCCATAGGGTTCCATACATGACATTTTAACACTGTCAGAACTTCCTCCCCCTCCCCATTAAGTCCCTCCCTCCACCACAAACGTTTCCCCCTCCTCATCCTATTTTTCAGCCCCATTGTGTGCCATGTTCCTTACTAAATACCAGTTGGTCTAGTTGATTTTCAATTAATGTTGGGTCATTGCACATTAAAAAAATCTTTCACTGTCACCAACTTTCTCACTATACCCACATTCAAAAACATGACTCCTAATGGCGGCCACCCATAATTTATAAAACTAGGACCATGGAAACAGAAGCTTCCACAGATGAAAGTACGGTCTTGAACTTAATTGAATGGCTACTCATGAAAATATAGAGCTAAGGAGGTATTTTCAGAGCTCTGCTCTTGAACCAAAGTAAAAGCCCTAGCATTCCATTTTATGACTCTTCTTCATGGCTACAATGAAGAAATAAGTAGACAGGCCTGGGACATCAGTAAGAGGAACTTGATAATAATTCAGCCTTTTTCCCTCAATCTTAAAAGAAAGTAAAAGCCAAAGAAATGTTCCTTTTTTTCAAGTGAACACATTTGAATCATCCTTCTTCCCCAAGTCTCTTCTGTTGAATGTAAATGTGTATTGTGGCAATGAAATTAAATACATATACGTGTATATATCGGATATATTATTTATGTAGGAAATTAAACTCTTAATTTAGGAATTAGTGAATGAAAATATACTAAGTGATGATTGAAAAACAAAATATACTAACCCTTTTAGAATTTTTTAAGACTCTCGATCTTTATGCATTAGTAAATTAGACTAGAAGTATGCTTATCTAAACAGTGTAAAACTGGAAAGTCTAATAAACAAAGAAGCAGAAAATTATTTTTAGAGTATCCAAAGAACACATTATAATTATCCTCTGAATGTCACATCAAGAAGTTGAAATTGACTTCACTCATTTTTGCCCACCACGAATCCTAGTTTTATTAAGTTTTCAACAGCAGATGAAAGTTTCACATTTTATTAAGTCTTCAAAAAATTTCCCAGGAAACACTGTTATAGGGAGTATCAAGCAGAGGCCCATGTAAACACTCACACAGTGCATATAAAGCAAATTAATTTGATTTGATTCTAAAATACAACTTGCTTCAGTGCCGCTTGCAAAAGATATAGCTACATTTACCAGTAATTAAGTGTGAGTCTCTAGAAAATAAGGCATAATTATCTCTAAACATCACGACTCACACACTCCTCTGGAGAGGAGCATTTCTCATAAAGGAGGAATCATGAAGAGGAACCGACAGTGGTGGCAGCTTTTATTGACTTACTGCTTATCTAACATAAGGGAGAGCTTCAGGAGATTTTCTTCTATGTGCTACAACTCTGAACATTTACACATGCCACTTTTGCTAGGACTTCTGCAATTCTTGATTATCATGATGTCCTTGTAGGCAAATGCTTGCAGAAAAGCCATTTCTGTCCTCGTTTTCATGAGAAAATGGTGGAATAGTAAAAAGGAAAGTCGCGAGATAGTGTTTACAGGCAATACAAAAAAAAAACATTATTTTCTTTTGTTCTTTTTATTTTTTGGAGGGCCATACCTGTTTATGTTTATGTTCAGGATTTATGCCTGATTTTTGAGCTCAGGTATAACTACTGGAAATACTTAGAGGTTCAGATATGGTACTGGGATTGGTCCCAGGTTGGCTGTATTTAAGGCAAGAGCCTTAACCTGCTGCAAAGTGGCTTCTGTCCCAAGTAATGTTTTTAATGATATAAAAAAAATAATACAGCCTTTCCTAGAAGAGAACAAGTGTGGCAGGTTCTCATTAGCAGTTAATACGAAGACTCCTATACTAAATGTAGGAATTCAGAGTAAGAAATGATAGAAGGAAGAGGGGGAACCAAAGGAAGTGAATAAGAAGGAAGAATTGGAGGGAAAAAGAGAAGAAGATGAAAAGGAGAAGGAGGCTGATGAGGATGGATAAGAGGAAGAGGAGGAGGAGGAGGAGAAAGAGAAAGAAGAAAAAGTAAAAGGAGTAAAATCAGAAGAAGCCACCATGTTCACGCCCGTCTTCCACAGGCTCTGTGTGGCCTCAGCCAGGGATTAATCTCTTAAAAGTTTCAGCCATGAGGACTTGTGATGGAAATCATCAGGCTTTCATGGAATTGGAAATGTGTGACCTCCACCCACATCTATACTCTTCTGAAAGCCTGGCAGTCGTGTCCATGAACTGCCACTAGAGCCATGTCAGCTCATTAGCTGGTTATGATCCAGAGGCTCATAAATAAATCTCAGGAGAGATTGGCAAGCTGCAGAGATGCTTCTGGACCCCAAAGACACCATCCAGTTAAAAATTTAACTTCAGCTATATCACCATTCAACATTTTAGAATTACTAGAGTGTGGTCATGTGACATCCCATTCTCTACATCCCTGAGGTAGGAGGAATAGCACACCACATTTCACAAAACGTAAAGTAGAAGGCAACCGATCTCGAGTGCCCAAGAACAGATGACTGGTTGAAGAAACTTTGGTACAGCTACGCGGCTCTTAAAAAAGATGAAGTCATGAAACGTGCTTGTAAGTGGAAGACCATGAAGAGTATCATACTAAGTAAAATGAGTCCCCCTTTTTGGCAAGAGAGATAATGATCATGCATGTGGTGTAAGAGAGTTTATTTATACCCTCTCTTTGGAGAAGGCAGGAAGATCTTAGAATAACCCCAGCGAACTTTTCCCCAGCGTGAAGCACATGTCCTCAGAGTTAGTGGAGATTCTGATAAAATTGGGAATTACCAAGAGGGGCTCCCAAGGAGAGTGTGCTAGATCCTTTGCATTGGGTTCCCTCCAGACTGGGACTCTGTCTGAGACAGTCTGTATCCCTCATAGTCCCACCCACTGCCTAAAGCAGAACTGGACATACGGTCTGTCCTTCATCACCATCTGCCACACGATGGATGCCTTTGAGTGCATTAATATGTATGTGCGGGAAGAGATGTTCCTCATTCTCTCCTATCCAAAACGGCAAGTCTGAGAATGTGTAACATGAGATTTTTTAGCTGAGTTTATTTATTCTAACCAAATTTAAGTCAGTGCTTCCTACATAACATCACTGCCATCACCAAGTGCTCTCAGTACTGTACAGCAGGGAAGCCACACCTCTTAAAATAGTGAGCAGCAGGATGGAAGATGATTGGCATCCACCAGGGCCCGGGTCAGCTTCTGTTTCAAACACCACACACAACCATGACACAATTAAAATCACATTTTCCATAACCCAGTATTTGTGTGTGTGTGTGTGTGTGTGTGTGTGTGTACGCTTGAATATACTATGTCAACAACTGTTTCTTTTAAGTTATTCAATGAATTACAATAAAGTATTTAGGTCTGTGTTGGCATCACCAATTTTGGACACATAATTTTTGACTCTTGCATTTGGAAAAGTCACATATTTCAAAAAGTGTGTGTAAAATAAAGGAATAAATATACTAGATGCTTGCAATTTAGTATTCATAAAGTCTATTTCACTAAAAAAAAGTTACCCCCAAATCAGATATTTATGCTTAAAAGAAATAAAAGCTATCTGCATCCCATTATTCACAGCCAGTCCAAACAGGCTACTGTGGCATTCATAAATCCGTCGGAATTAAGTCAAACATGCATAAAATCAGACTTTCTTTGTGGCAAAAATTTCTTCCAGCTGAGCCCAAGAGGAGAATAAGAAGTTATCCAAACACCTATTGTTACGCCAAGGATGATTTTAAACAGCCAGCCCTACACCTCTGCAGGAGACTGTGACAATTGTCTAATTTTAATAAGTTGTCTGTGAGAACTGCCATCCACCTTATTTCCTTTCAGAAATGAAGACCATAACAGCAAATGTCATTGCATTAGATTAAAGTAATGGCCCTGTGTTTGCTGTTTAAAATGGGATTCTATTTGCTTCATTATGATTCAGGTAACTCACTTTGAAGTAAACAAATACCACCCATTCTCAAAAAGGCCCTGGGGGTTTTATGGTTTTTAGAGTGTATACTTTTATAAGAAGAAAAAAGTCCCATGTATTATGTATCTGTGAATAGAAGATTTACAAGATAAAGTTCTACCACACTCCAAATATTTAAAAGATAATATTATAAAACTCCAGAATATATGATGCTTGGAGAAGTTGCATTTTATTTTTCGGCTAGTTGGATTTTGCATAAAAAACAGAAGTCCACACTAAATATATCATTTGGAAATGGGAACAGCAGGAATCACGATTACACAAACAACCAATGTCCAAATGAAGATGTTGAGACAGCCTTGGGCCCAATACAGAGCAAACTCCATCAACTTGCATCATCTCCAACCGTGCAAACAGGGCTGATTAATTTTCTCTTTCCAGGTAAAATCTGTCTGTCTAAACACAGTGTAGATGGTGACCTGTTTGAATACTTTCCATTTTTCTAAGTTGCCCTAGGGCAAGAAAGGATGACTCACAAATTATTCCGGATCAAGTCCACTGTATTTTGACTTTGTAAGAAAAACAATCTCCTTATTTCAGATAGAGAGAACATAGCCCATGCAAACGTCTTTGCCAGTTAACTTTCTGATCATTACAGGAACCCTATCACTCACTTGTATCACTTGTCATCCCGTTGATCTTCGATTTGCTCGAGCAGGTGCCAGTAATAAATTCTCCATTCGTGGGGCTGGAGTGATAGCACAGCTGGTAGGGCATTTGCCTTGCACGTGGCCAACCCGGGTTCGAATCCCAGCATCCCATATGGTCCCCCAGCACCGCCAGGAGTAATTCCTGAGTGTAGAGCCAGGAGTAAATCCTGTTCATCTCTGGGTGTGACCCGAAAAGCAAGCAAACAAACAAACAAACAAACAAACAAAATGATGAAGTCTCCATTCGTCCCTGTCACGTTTTAGTGTACCCCAATGGTATCTGTTCGCTCCAGGAACAGGAAGAGCCTCAAAATGTTCATTCAGGGTTTTGATGAAGAACTCTAACCATCTCGTAGGTGGGATGCCATGTGGTCTTTTGACGTCCCATGGAATCCAGTCGGTAACAGCTCTAGTCCAGCGGTCGGCCTGAATCAAGTGTCCAGCCCATCTGATTTTTGATACCTTGTCAAACGAGATAGCATCCCTGATTCTTGATTCTCAACGGAGGTCGGAACTCCAGATTCCTTCTCTCACTTGAGTGAAACGTGATACTCCTACCATAGCTCTATTGATTCCTCTTTGGGATACCCGAAGAGCATTCTCATCCTGTTTTTCTTAAGCCCCAGGTCTCTGAGGTGTATGTCAGTGCAGGAAGAACAATGGAGTCGAAAACATATGCCTGGAGCCAGAGTTTCTTTGTCGACTTAACTACTTCTTCAAAGCTGTTAAAGGCTCGTCCACACTGCTCTCTTCCTCCTGCACAGTTATGGCTCAAAGACGTTCTTCATGTTGAGTTCTCAACCCAGGTACACGGAGATGCTGCATTCTAAGATGTTCATTTCGTTCCGTTGAAAGCAAATGGAACATCAGGGACTAGTTTTTTTTTTTTCATGAACATTGTTTTGGTGATATTCAGCTGCTGTCCAACATTTCCACAATCACAGTCAAAGTCGACCAGCATTTGTGCCACTTGGCTAATATTTGGTGTTATTAGAATGATGTCATAAGTGAAGCGAAGGTGGTGTAGTCACTACCATTCCTTCTAATTCCAGTCGTCACATGAAATTCTCGAGGATGGCACTGAAAAGTTTCGGGGAAATGGTATCACCCTGCCAAACCCCTCTCTTTATGTCAATGATCACTTCTTTGTAGAATGGTGAGATTATGGTGGTGAATCTGTAATACAGACCTCGTAGGGTCTTGATATACTGAGTTTGAACACACTGTTTGGCTAGGGCTTCTTTGACCAGTTCAGTCTCCAAAGAATTGAAGGCCTTCTTTAAATCAATGAACACTAGATAGAGCAGCATCTTAAACTCTCGCAAAACTTCAATGAGCTTGGTCACTGTGTGGATATGATTGGTCGTGCTGAATCCTTTTTGGAACCCTGCTTGCTCGAATAGTTATCCTTCTTCTAGTGTTCTGCCAATTCTATTCAGGATAGCTTGAGTGAACAACTTGTAGATGATGGACAACAGGCAGATTGGGCGATAGTTGCCAATGTCGTGGATGTCTCCCTTCTTGTACAATAGAACGGTCCTGCTGGTTTTCCATTGGGATGGAACCTTGCATACGAACAGATAGCATGTGAAGAGTCGAGCCAGTGTATTGACAAGTACTGGTGGCAGATTCTTCAGTTTTTCGGGTCTGACCTCGTCTGGATCAGGTGCTATATGCATCTTTACCGATGAAATAGTGTGTCGTATTTCGGAAGGGAGAACGTTGGGAACGACACATCCTTTCTGCGGAATTTGGTATGTGGGCAGGCAGACGTGGCTGTTGAAGAGATCCGAGTAGAAGTCATGAATAATCCTCTCCATTGCCTTCTGGAAGATGTGATAGATCCATCAGGACGTCGGAGGTCAGTCATCTTGGCCTTCTGGTTGGCGAAGAACAGGCAAGCATTTCAAATACTTTTCCTGGCTTCTGCTGCATTGGCCAACACTGGCACCCATATATCTTTGAGTTTTTCCTTTATGGCTTCTTTGCACAGCCTTGTGAGCTCGGGCACTAGCTTATGGCTGCTTGAGGCCCGTGCAAAACCACGTTGGTGAATGAGCTCGAGAGTTTCTGAAGACAGGAGTCTATCTGTTTTCTACTCTTGGCATTCCTCGCACAGTCATGAAAGTGCTGAACCAGTGGATTGTATTCCTCATTGATGTTGTCAAGGAAGGCGTCTTCCCAGGTTGGCACAATAGTGCAAAGAGCTCCCAGTTGGTGGTCATTCTGGGAGTTCTCTTCTTAAAATTAAACTTTGCAGACCTTTCTACCCACTCTGTGAAGCAGAATTTGCATGAAGGAAAGATGGTCTAATCCCATTTGCAATTTTGGGACAACAGTGACATCAGTCAGGCCAAATCTTTGATTGACTAGGATGTGTTCAATTTTGCTGTGGAACTGTCCACCGGGAGACTCCCATGTCCAAAGTTTAGATTCTACCTTCTGGAACTGTGAGTGACCATGGATGGTCTTGGTTGACATGATGAACTCAGGCAGTCTCTCACCCTGTTTGTTCCATTCTAGGCCGTGGGTCCCAATGTGGAGTTCTTCAGTCAAACCGTGGGCACCAAGACTGAACGACGTAATCCCAGTCTCACTTATTTTAATTTAGCCACCGAGATGTTAAATTGAAAGAATTATTTTCCCTACTAAGAGCTTTATTAATTTCAAAGAAGTAGTGCTTTACTAAAGGTTAGCAACGTGTCTTTGTAAAACAGGTAAATTATATTTCTAGTAAACTTGTTTCTACCTCGTGCTTGTCATTCTTTTGAATCATTAACAGAGCCTTCATGGACTGTTACATGACAGAGCCGCAAGAGTGAGAATTGTAATATTTGCTAATATGATCATAATAACCTATGAATATATCATATTATGCATAACATTGCCAACTCTATTGTGCTGTGCTCAATGTAGTGAATTTTCTCACAGATGAAGGAATTTGCTGCTAACACTACAGCTCCTTTTATATAAGTGTTTTTCATCATCTAGGATGGATGTTAGTAAATTCAGAAAGCAAATGAACAAATGTAAACAGAGTAGAAAATTAGGGGAAACATGTTGTTGAATTAGTGTTAAAAATCTCAGGGAATATGACTTGAAAGGAAGACTCACTAGGTTGTTTTCATCCAAAACGCATATTGAGAAATCGTCCTAAATTAGAAAATTTAAAGAATTTACAGGCTACCTCCAAATATGGCCCTTTGCATGAATTACTTCAAGCAGACTATTTTTAAAGAAATAGAAGTCAGAAGCAGCTCCAAAAATCAAGTCTTAAGTTTCCCTTTTGTAAGCAGGCATTGCTTACACAAAGCGTTGCAACATAACATTAAAGAGACATGAAAAAAATTTGTATCTGGAAGATCAGGATTCGAAATCTGTAGTAATCACTACCATTGGGCAGGTGTGGACTTAAATCCATGTATCAATCTCATTGTCATTCACTCTGCTTTTTTTAATGCCTCCTAAACTCCTAAAACTGACACATCCTTTCCCAGTTGCATTTTTTTTTTATTTTAGCAATTTCTGGACTATGCCCAATGGTGCTCAGTTGTTACTCCTGATTTTATGCTCAGGGATCATCACTTCTGGGTGGAGTTCTGGGGCATGTATGGAGTACTATCTCTGTACTATCTCTCCAACTTGCCAGAAACATCAATTTTGTGTGTCCAAGGGAAATCTCGCTTTTGTGAAACAGGAGCAGAGAAACCAAGAGAGGAAACTACTTCAGAGAGATTCACCATTACATTTTGTAACAAACCTTCTAGGGTTCTCTCATTTTCTCCCAATTCCATCAGCACTTTCAGCAAGTTTAGTAAATGGTCCATGATAATATGAAAGTAGGAAAAGAGACAATTTTATTTTCTCCTCATAGTGACCAACTAGCCTTTGGTAATTTTTCTAACATTATTTTATATATTATTTACACATTGGACTTGAGCAATAGCACAGTGGGTAGGCCGTTGCCTTGCATGCGGCCAACCCAGGTTAGATTCTTCTGTCCCTCCTGGAGAGCCCGCCAAGCTACTGAGAGTATCCTACCCTCAGGACAGACCCAGGCAAGCTGCCTGTGGCATATTTAATATGCCAAGAACAGTAACAAGTCCCACAGTGGAGACTTTACTGGTGCCCACTAGAGCAAATCAATGAGCAACAAGATGACAGTGATACACTGATAATTTTTGTACTAGAGACTGGCTAATTACTTATTGCCTTAATGTTTTTGGTTCTGCTAAAGAAAAATAAACAAATTCTTATAAAAGTTACTTTGCTAAATTTAATTTGGACCACTCTGATAAATTCTAAATAATATATGATCAATATATTATTCATGTTTGGTTATTCTAAAACCATAGGTAGCTGTGTGTAGGACTATAAACAATGGTAAAAGTTTCTCAGTGACAATTTAAATAATGCCATATACTTTTGCAGGATTAGCTCATTGGAGGGAACACTGGTATTAAATACCTCTGGCTATAAAATTTTCAAGCCACAGTAAATACAACTCACAATGCTTCAACTTTAAAATTCCTATTTAAGAGCCATAGAGACAATACAATAGGGAGGCCATTTGCCTCGCTTTATCTTGGGCACCATATGTGGTGGCCTTCCTCTCACCAGGAATCATCCTCGAGCAGCCCTTTGTGGGCCCTCCAAAATTTAAAAACTAAAATCCAGATTTATCTGACAAGGTGGAGCAAAGCAGCTTGTGTTAAGAAATGTGAACGAAATAAGACTTCCCAGTTTACCCACTGGCTAATCTGAACTGATAAATTTGGTTTGTGAGGCATGCACTTTAATATCCAAGATGATATTTTTGTTATTAGCACATCCAGAAAAAACAACAGTAGTAGAAAAAAAACTTTTATCATTGTAGAACTTGGCACCAGTTTTCCTGCAACTGGGACCATGTTTTGGCTGTCCTTCATGACCGTCTGGAAAGACAAAGAATTTAGATGCACACAAAAGATTTTTAATTCGAAGTTTTCATAATTTGCATATTTTCTCAGAAATGAAGACATTTTCTTGACTGCTAATTTAAATACTCAAACATATACAGCATTATAAGAAAAGGAGCAAAAAGCCCTGAGGGATACAAAATGTTGCATAAATTTAAGCCAAGTTCACCTGACTGACACAAAAATTGATTAGAAGGAAACTTTTCTCTAAGGAACACCTGCCCTTTTAACCTGCAAACAACACAGGGTTCAAATGGATTCACAATTTTAGCACAGGACGCCACTTCCAGGGAGAATACACAATCTCTGATAGAGTCCCAAACTCATTTCTAATTTGAATTGAATTGAAACCTGCAAAGACTATGATTATACTCTTATTCAAATCAACTTGTATTAACTGATAAATTATCGAGCATTTCATTTCAGATAAAAATTATTAGGGATTTTGTTAGTAATTGGACACTTATGGTTGTTGAATAAATCATTGAGAGAAATTAGACAGGGATTTAGATTTTTATATTGTCTTGCTTTTAAATCTTTCAAAGTATATCCTTAGCAATATAAGAAAATAAGAGTCAATGCTAGATAAATTTTAAAGCAATATTTAGTTTTTATTTGAAGAAAGTATCTTTGGTAGTGGATGTAGTGTGGAAAGGAAACTGAATGAAATTTCCTTTACTGGGATCTTAATCACTGCACCACAATAAAAATGAAGACACATAAGAGATAAATTTGTAAATATATATTTATATATATTATAATATCATGCACACATGCATATATATACATATATATGATACCATAGAAAGTCTGTTATTTGTTATTCACATATTTTAAATGAAGCTGCTTGTTTTATGTTTAGAGCTGAATGTTCACATACACACATGTGCAGAGTTGTTTTTTTGTGAAAGACCAAATGATTTTTTTCAGAATGCCCTGGCCTTCTGAGGAGTCAATGTTTCAAACACAGGAGTTGGATTTTCTGCAAGGGAGTTGGATTTTGGGCATCTGTCATGGGCCTGGAGGATGACTGTGTCTTGAGCGTCCCCTGGGGCTGGGTAGTCAGGAAGTGGCCAAATGTGAGCTTCATTTCTAGTTATTAGGTGTGTGTTCTAGAAACACTGATTGGTTTAGAGACTGAGTCCCTCAAGGAAAAGGTGAACCCCCTGGATGAGACTTTATTCCACTTAAATTGCTTGGAACAGAAGAATGTCTAGTGGCTCAGGGCAGACACTGGGCTATTTTGATGAAGAATCATTGTCTTCATAATGGCATCTGGAAATCAACATTGCATTTCAGACCTCACCTGTTTTGTGTATGAGCTTTGGTAGTATACATTACCTCTTCTAATGACTTTTTAATTAAAACATAGACATTTTTAGAGACAGAGAGATGGTACCGGAGATGTGCAGTTTGTCATATCTGTGGGCAGCATGGTGCTAAATATCATCCCTCAGTCTTGCTACGGATCATCCTTGAACATAGAGCTCCCAAAACCCCAAAGCAAAGTCAAGAGTGATCCCCCAACCGAAATAAAATAAATGTAAAAGTTTTCCTTTGCTCTTTTTCATTGTTAATTTCATTTCCATTTCAATATATTACTTTAGCAAGTTTATATTTCCATTGAACTTAAAATACTTTGATTTGGAAGCATACAGACATTCTTAATTTTTATACTAATTATGTTTTGATTCTATTTGTTGTCTTATCAGGACAGTTTGACAACCTCCTAGTGCCATTACAACATCAAATTGTAGTTTTCTAGAGTCTCTGTGTGTTTGCTTCTATCTCATAATAATGCAGTTGGGACATGTTTTTACATGCTACTGACAATTTGAGGGTTCTGACATATTATTTTGGAAGTTTTTACTAATTTATGTCACCAAAATTAATGATTTGAGACTGAGTATTTGCTCACAGCTACACATAATTAACTTATTATCAATTATTTATTGAATTGTAGATTGAGCTGTATTTTCTACCAAATTCTGTTAAGATACCACAATGAATAATCACGACCCTATTAAAATGTAGTAAAAGTTATAAAAACATTATAAGGAAAATTATATGTCTTTTTGAAACTTTTAGAGTTAGAATACAGTTGTGAGAGGGCCAGAAAATAGCACAGGTTGTGAGGATCTTGCCTTGCATGCTATAGACCTGTTGAATTCCCGGCATCCCATATGGCCTCTGGTCTCTGTGAGGAGTGACCACAGAGCCAGCAGTCAGCCCTGGACAGAGCCAGCGATGACCCCAAAGAAGCCAACAAAATAAACACTAAATTTCTGATAAATTATTCATATTGAAGTTAATTTATATCCAATTCAGATTAGTACACTTATTTAGAGAAAATTAAAAAAATTAAGTATTAAGTAATGACGTATTTTCCATTGCATTTAAAGAAACACATTTTCCACAGATATATCCAGGGTAGATTTTGTAGGTAGAGCATTCAGCAATCTGTAATAGAGTGTTGACAAGAACTTAGATCAACCCAGCTTTCCTAGTCTGGTGTGTGGTCTTACATTCTTTTTCACATTCATTCTCTCAAACAACCTAAAAATCATTAAAGAATACACAGCACATCATTTTCGAGATTAAAACTGCCTTCACAAACAAACTCACTGTATCACTGTCAACCCGTTGTTCATCAATTTGCTCGAGTGGGCCCAGTAACGTCTCCATTTGTTCCAGTCCTGAGATTTTAGCAGCCACTCTTTACTGGTCCTTCCCAATGGTGCCACATTAGAGGCTTTTCAGGGTCAGGGAAATGAGACCCATCATTGTTACTGTTTTTGGCATATGTATATGCCACTGGGAGTTTGCCAGGCTCTCCCGTGCAGGCAGCCCCTTATAACACAGTTGTGTTAACAATTATGCAAAAAAAAATTAGGGAGTAAGGAACTAAATACTGAGTGTCAATGTGCAATGGAGCTTCTATATATACATATTCCAAATATCCTTGGAAGCGTATACCAGCAGATAGAGGAAAAATAAAATGCTTCTGGTTCAGCAGGTCACAACCAGCTGTACTCTGGGCTGCTCTGTCCTGGCAAGGGGGGGTTGGGAGGATAACCACACAGTGCCAGCGATTGAACTGTGGTTGTCATATGCAAGACCATCACTTTAACCCCTATGCTCCCTCTCTAGCCCAAGAAAGTAAATTAATTTTGGCTGGGGGGTGGCAGGGCATGGAGGGATGCCATAGTCCGCAGTGCTCAGAGCTGAATCTTTGCTGGCACTCAGGGATCCCTTCTGGCAGGGGTCTGGGGAGCAGGTGAGGTGCTGGGGATGGAATCAGAGTTGGCCACGTGCAAGGCCAGCCAGTTATCTCCTGTTCTACTGCCCCGGCTTTGGAAAGGAAATTTAAAAGACATCCTGTAGGATCTACAGATTTGTTATCTAAAATCTAAAAGCTTCGTACAGACTTAAAGTGCAGAAAATTGTTTCAGTAAGTTTTCACACTAGCATCAAACAAAAAAAAAAAAAAAAAAAAGAAGCCAGGAAGCAAGCCAGGAAGCAAGCAGGATTCAGCAGTGAAGCACGGGGTCAGGGGTTGCTGCGAGCTGCTCAGGAAATGCAGGAATGGCGCCTGGTCCAAGAAAACACAAACTGTATGAAAATGATCCTTTATAAAGTTCATTCTAGGTACAGGAGCCAACTCAGAGCTGGATACTTAGGCGTGACACACTGGGTTCAGTTCTCAGGACCAGAAGCCCCTGAGAGACCAGGAGCGACCCCTGACCCTTTAAAGCAAAGCTGAAGACAACCCTGAGCAGTAGCGAGTGTGTCTCTTCCGCTGCACCATCAATCCAGTCCAGGAATTGTGGCCAAAAGAACCAGCCATCAAGGACTGAGTTCTCTGTGGATTGGACACCACACTGGGAAGTGCTAGGACCAGTCGGCTCAGTGCTGGGAGGTGCTTTCACACCAGGGGATGCTCAGTGAACAACAGAACATTTGAGCTAGCATAAAATGCAATGGGATTTTTTTTCATCTTGGTTTTGTTCGTTTATTTTTTCTTTTCTTCAGCAGAAATGTTCATGTTAGAAGACTAGGAAAGCATTCCATTATAATATTACAAAGCGCCCCGACCTTCTCACTCCTGGAGGCCGAGAGCCCAGGGCTTGTGTATGTGAGCCTTGTTTTTTGGTTATTTCAGGGTCGCCCTGGCCCAACTCTGCAGGAACTGAATTTTTCTAATTCTAGCTAAGTCCTAACCACAGCAATCAAGTGATTAAAGACTGTAATAATGGAAAACTTTAGTGCTGAACCTATTTCAGAGCTAGAGCTTCCAGGCAACTAATGGTTCCTCAGATGCTTTATGGAATAAACGAGGAGTGATGATATCAAAGAGCAGACTCTGTCTTTAGGGAAAGCTTCTGGAGTTAGCAGTACTTCAACAGGGTGCTAGGAGATTAGGATGTGAGTCACCTAAAATTGCTTTCAAATAATATTGGTTCTTCAATATAAAAAAGCAGTAAAAAATACAATATTTTATTTCTTTTCAAATTTCCCCTTACTTAGAGTGACATAGGACTGTATAAATTGATTTTCATCAAATTTAGATATAGTTTAAATGTATGTATATATAAATATAGGCATTTGAGATAATTATTTACATGTATTTCATACCTTTTGAGCTATATTTGAATTTATTTACATAATAATTGCATAAATTTAAAAAACAAACAGCTTACATATAACTCTGAAATAATATATGTAACTGGAAAATTTCTTGAGTAAATATTGCTCCTATGACTTAATCAAAAAATGAGGAATTATTTTTCCTAATATGAAACTAAGAAAATCTGTAATTTTCTGAAAATATCTATTTTATTTGACTGCTGTAGGTTTCAAGAGAAAATATTTTTAAATAGTTGTGAGACCAGTATACCTTGTGCAATATTTGGGAAAAGTGAAATTTGACAAAGTAATTTTAAAAGCATATGCCCATTATTCGGAATACAATGCCCATCTTGTTTTGCAGTAATTACATCATAATCGAGGATACTTTATAGATTTTTGGGGGACTAAAAAGAAGTTAAAGAACTTATGTTAAAGTAAATTTTTATAAGTTTTCTTACATTGGAGGTAACATAGTTACAAAAGTATGGATATTTATTTATTGATTTTCATTTTTCAGGCCAGCATTTTATCAGAATTTCCCCCTGAAGGTGCTCTGGAATCTCACCTGGTCATGCTTGAAAATAAAATGTGGTGGGAAGGATTCAGTTCAAGTTTGGAAGTGTTCAATGCGAGTGCCACGCACACTATACTCTCTCTCTGGCCCGATATTTGATATTTTGATGTCTCAAGTAAATGCAGCCCCAGCACACACACAAACACACACACACACACACACACACACACACACACCATATTGAAGACCCTTTAGTGAAGCGTATTACACTAAAATTTAAAAGAACCTCTCTGCTAGCAATGAATAATAAAATAAATTGTTAATGATTGTGGAATAATTCTGTACGTTTTTTGCCCTCTTTGGAGATTTTTAAGTAGTAGACTTGGTATAATTGTCTAAATTGTATTTTAATAGGAATACATTGATTCATGACTTTTGTTGCAGAAAGTAGGAGGTATACAATTTCTTCATTTCCTCTTGCATGCTAACTTATAAAAACCACAATATGTCATTTGACTTATTTTGGTAGCTTCTTGTGGAATTTAGTAAATTCAGTCTGTATCTTCTGAATGAACATTTTAATTGAAACATTTTTGTAGACTTAGAACATAAAATAATACTGTAGCCCAAGAAATACAAGTTTATGGCCTGGCTAGATTCCAAAATGCAAATGGGATCCCTACTCTTTCTTTGACTCCGTTGTCCTGTTATGGGAAAAAAAAAATAGTCTTTCTGCTTCTCTTCTGATAATAGATTTTGCTTGTTTGTTTTGAAGCCACATCCAGCGTTGCTCAGGCTGATTCCTCGCTCTGCGTTGGGGACGCCTGGCAGGGTCAGCCGGCCATAGAGGAACTTGGGTATCGGTCCTGGTCAGTCCCTGAACTCACCTTACCCACTAGACTCTCTGGCCCTATCCTGCTAATAAAACACTTTGCTCAAGGAAAAAAACAAAATATTCACAGCAATTTCTACTTCTAAAATCAAATAAAGCATGCTACATATACGTATACTACACATTTCATCATCTTGGTTTTCTTCAATCATTTTTTTTTTTTCAGCAGAAAGGTTCATGTTTGGAGGGGGCAGAAACAGGCCCAAGGGAAAGAACTTTACACCAGAGAAGATCAGAGGTGTAATCCATATGGCAGATACCGAGACCGCTGTCCCCTCCAGCTGTCCCTCACACAAATCTCGACTCATTTCCAGTCCAGATAAATGTTGAGGGCTTCAGGTCATAATACTGCATCAAAACATGTGCATTCCGCCTGCCTAGAGCCCCACATTTCATGACACATTTATAAAACTGCAAATGGCAAGAAAACAGCAAGACTCACCACAGTAAGCGCCACAGTTTCAGTGTTTTGTTTGTTCATTTTAAACACCAAGTCCACCGGTGAGTAGACAGAAGGACACACTGGTATGTTAGGCAGATTTAAAGTGTTCAGAAGAGGAAAGCCAATGAAACTACCAAAAAGTCACCAGTTTCACCATGCTTCACTGCATCACTCATGGATCCTGATACAGGCTAAATTGCATTCAAAAAAGAAAAAAAGAAAGAAAGAAATGTTCATGTTTAAAGAGCACAAAAGTATCCCATTACTATATTCAAAAAATGAGCAAATCTTTAGCGTCGGCCTTATGTCTAATATGGTCAAACACAAAGTTATAGAAGGCAAGTTTTTACAAAGAAAATGAAACTGGAATCACATCAACAGCTCAATAAAATCCAATCTTTTAACAAAGGGTCTCTAAGTACCAGACATAGTTCGGTAATTTGTGTTCAGTCCATGCTACTGTGAGATTCTTAACAAATAAAAAAGGGGGAAGGCAATTACGCAAATATCAACCATGAACATTTCCACAGTTTTTCACTCACAGCCTAAATTATAGCACCATTGATAGGATTTGTTATGACTTAGTCATAGGCAATTCATTTCCTACACCGAGCAACTTACACACACATATTTCTGGGAGAAATTACACCAAAATATATCTGGGGTGTGATAGTCTAACATTCAAACTAATTTAAATTTCCAAAATACAGCCACTTGTCTAAATTTCAGAAACTATAGGCCAGACGCCGAGAGTCTGGAAGAGTGTAATTTCGAACCTTAATTTATGAACCCAATTCACTTCTTTTCAAAGCAAACACTTTAGGTTTATTGTCAAGAAAAAATTCAAACAAAAATGACAATTATTTTTAGCTGCACCCACTGAGCCCACCCAGAAGTCCTGTCCCGGGCTTTCTCAACTTGAAAGTCCCTGAATCTCAGTCCCTGCCACTTGCTTGTCTACCAGAGATCCGCTCCACACGGAACCCAGGCGGACGTTTCTGATGGTTCTAGAAAGCATTCTCCGTTAGTAAGAGGTATGCTCCCATTAACCAGAGAAGACGGAAACGTTAAAAACATTGGCCCTTGGGGCTAGAGCAATAGCACAGTGGGTAGGGCGTTCACCGTGCACGCAGGCGGCCCAGGTTCTATTCCCATAGGGTCCCCTGAGTCCAGAGCCAGGAGTAACCTCTGAGCATCTCCGGGTGTGACCCACAAACCAAAAAAATAACATAAAATAAAATAAAATAAAGCAATATATATATATATTCCCCTTTCTCACACCGCTCCTTGTAGGATGGACGGGAGGAATGTGGTGTTTCCCTTCCTCTACTGGCTTTGTACTAAAAACTGATTTTCTCTCAGGTTGCCTTGGCAATTATCTATCATGTTGGCTCGCTGACTCGGAGTTGGTCAAAAAGCCTGTTTAATAAACTGCAAAAATGTCTTTCACAAAATTATGGCCCCGGATGGAGGCTGTCAGAGCAGCTAGGGAAATCATCTGACAGCACTGAATTTTCTGTGCTCTGTGGCCCCTGCTCCTTGCCCCTGCTCGGGGCCAGTTCCATCCCCCCATCTCCATCAGAAGGTTCCAGGTCAGCGAGAAGCAACCTTTGACTTCCCAAAAAGGTTAATATTTACTGAGAAGTCAAGCTTACGGCATTTCATGTATAATTCTTTTCTGTAGTTAATACACAAAAAGAGACACTTTTCCTGAACACAATTGTATACAAGTGCAGAATTAAAAATAAACATATTTGTTTGTAAGATATCTACAAGATGTTATCTATATGAGGAGATACATTTGATTTTGTTTTTAATTTGTGGGAGGAGGGTGACACCCTACATTGCTCAGGATTACTCCTGCCTAGTGCTCAGAAAACATATCAGGTGGTGCCCAGGGGATTGTGTAAAGTATGTGGAATCAAACTAGGGCTGCCTGTTGCAAGGAAGTTGGTTTTCACCCTGGCAAAACAAACAAACTTATCTCCGTGGCTCCAATACTTGATGCAATAAATAATGTTATGAAAGTTATAAAATTATGGCAAGCCGCAGTTATGACAAGAACAAATATCAATACATATTTAATAAAGGTCTTGTATGCCTGCTTTCATGTAAACTAATTTTAACCAACATACAAATGCAAAGTTGCGTTGTTTCATCTAGCCATCACTGTATAAAAATACACTACGATTTGTGTTAGCTGAAACAGCAATGATTTGTAAGTCGTTCTGAATATTGATGCATGATTCTGGGTTACACATGACTGGCCTTACTGATGCAGCTAACAAGTGCCTATGCTGTATGTCCAGAATAACATGGGAACAATCCACATTTGTTTTTCTAATTTTAAGTTTTCCAATGGTTTTCTGAGTTCATATTGGGCTTTGTGATATGACTTTTTATAAGCCATTATTATAGATCACATCATTAGAGTTCCTCATAGATACCACCCATGTTGTAGACAATTTATACCAAAGTTTACATGTTTTTCATGTGACCTTCATGTGATCCTCAGGAAGCTCTTATGGTTCCCTCTCATGGCAGCTTTCGGGGAATATTCTAAGGCAGGAGAAGAGCAAATTTGTATTGTGTTGCTTCTGCCATATTTTGTTGGTAGAGCAAGTAATTTGTCCAGCTCAGGTTTCAAGACCAAAGAAACATACCCATTTTTGGAAGGAAAATAAAATTACATATAAAAAACGATATGGGAAATTTCACCTATCCTGAGCATAGCATAGGCAAAATTTTTCTAAATTTCTTCATACAGGATCGAAAGACCTCATAATGCACATAATGTTGAACTATGTATCTTGTCTCTCAAATAATATTTTGAATATGCATTTTTTTATAAATTTGAAATATATAGCTTACTATATTGTGAAAAGTTGACATGAACAATTTTCTTTTTCAGTGGAACTAGGCAGCAATTACAGAGATACTCATGACCTCTTTATTAGACTCAGACTGGATCTTTTTGCCTGAGAGAATCAGTCATTGCAGGAGAGAGGTAAAGCACTGTCTAGAATGTTTCCAACCCTGGTTGGAATCCTTTGTGTCACACAGCCAGAGGTCACAGCTGAGCTCAGAGGACCTGGGCATCACCTCTGAATGTTCCAGGTTTTGGTCCCAAATGCACAAACGAAAAAGTTGGAAAAAAAATCAATCAGGAAAGCAATTATTTGAAAAACTCATCTGTATTACTAGGCCCAATGATTCTAGACAATTCACAAAGAACTGAAGGAATAACTATGTATAGATCTAGAATAAAGTAGTTTAAATGTGTCCAATGCTAATTAACACCATACTTGAACCAGTAACCACATAGCCTCTTTTTTTTTCCCAGAAGATCCCTGACTTTTCTGTTCAAGGAAATATCTTAGATATCTTCTCAAATCTATGGCCCTTAAATTGGACATTTTGTAGAAGTAATATAGGGAATTTTTGTTTTGTTTTGTTTAATAAATTTACTTAGATAAATGTAGGTGGGGAGATCAAGAGAGCTTTGTATTCAAGACGAAATAGGTGCTCCTTCAGAGGGAGCAAGTGGAGAGTATAAATGTCCAGCTGAGATGCAGGTCAGTCTGCAGGATGGAGAATCAAACTAAATCACAGTTTTCTAATTCCAAAAGATCATATCTCAGTTTTGGGTAAGAACAACCTTGCTAGAATCTTAAAATGATTTCTGTATCACAATTTGTCCTTCTTTAACATTTGAAATAGGATAGTCTTTGGAGACCTGGGCAGTAGTAGAGTACATACGGGTCTTGCCTCGCTCTTCAGCACACCTGCTTCAAACTCTAGTACCCCTTCCCAAATGGTTCCGTAAGCCCTCCAGAGTGAACACAGGGCAGAGCCAGGAGAGAGTCCTGAGCATCATCATGTGTGCCCCTTCCCTGAGAAAATTATAGTCTCTTAGTTAATAATCTCAGTTCCTGAACATTAAACATGAATCTATTAAAATAAAGTTTTCATGAAAATGCACTTGGATTTCATCAATTATTTATTTTCCTCATTACTAAATTCTTATTATAATTATAGGTTTATGCAAATGGTCAAGGCTCAAGATGCCAAAAACTAGAGGAAGAATCTAGGAAAATATGAATGCTAGGGCTTTTTTTTAATATGTTTATTATGTATCTGTTTTCTTATTTATATATTGTTGTTTGCAACACAGTGCTAGATTTCTATCTAGTTCTGGACTCAGAAAATCAGCAATGGTTGAAAATTATTTCTCCCAAATTTTTGCCAGAGAATTTGCTGACTTCAAAATATCACACTGTCCTCCGCATTCTATCCTAATGACCCACAGATTCTCTGCTGACCCATATCTCATGGAGTGATGACAAATCACTCACCGCCCTGTCTTCATAAACCTCGGATCCTCATCTATTTCTTTGGGAAGCTACTCCTTAATGAAACCCGTTTGCAATGGACCTAAAAACTCTTCTCTTTAATTATTCAGAAACTTTATTTTCACATGCTGCATAAGTCATTATGATAAGAAAAACCAAAACTGTTTCTTTCATTATAATTCAAAGTACAAAGTTTCAAAGTTCAAGTCTTTCAATTCAAGCCAAAGTTCTTTATTATCAACGTGGTAAGTACAATATTCAATGTACGTAAACATTGGCATGTAATGTCTTTTTTTAAAAAACATCATTAGAATGCCTTTACTTTTGAGGAAATAAAATCTGGTACTAATAAGTATGAATAAAATAAGATTCCTTACAATATAAAAATCTGATAAAATTCCAAGGAGATAATGAAGAGTGAATAACACCATTGTGTGTGAATTTTTGTCAATAACTTTTTATATTCCTTTTCTGAGTTGTTAGAAGGAAAGGTGTCCCATGCACTGTTTCTTAATCTTGCTCCTTAAAGTCCTGTCAGCAGTCATGTTTCATACTTTTCATGCTTTCTCATTTTTAATTTCCTAACTTTAGTTTTTATGTTAAGAGGATAAGAAAATGAGCAGCTCTGTTTGTATACAGAGGAGAGGGTAGGAAGTATTCGGATCATCACCATATGGAAGAAAAGAGTGAATCCCTTAACCATGTCTTCAAATCTTGATGAGAAGTCTGCTAGTTTTACTTCCAGGATTATAAAATAATTACACTTGGTTAAAAGAACAGAGGTATTTCTTAACTCTTATGGATTAGCACAAATCAAGACATTATCATTCT
Source organism: Sorex araneus (assembly GCF_027595985.1). Classification (NCBI taxonomy): domain Eukaryota; kingdom Metazoa; phylum Chordata; class Mammalia; order Eulipotyphla; family Soricidae; genus Sorex; species Sorex araneus. Next base: position 295,596,949 of record NC_073302.1, on the reverse strand, counting down.
TTCAATTAATGAATATAGTCATAGCATGAAGTCATAAAACATATTTACCAAACAGGTGGCTGGCCAGGTTTAGACAGCTGGTTAGAACTTCCCAAACTACGGTTTAAAGTGTTAATCTGAGACAGAGGATGTGACAACATGTCACAGGTCAGCCATCTGGTGTGTGTGTGTGTGTGTGTGTGTGTGTGTGTGTGTGTGTGTGTTTATGGTGGAAGTAAAAAACCTCAGTTTTAAAGACATATTAATTGGATGGAGGCAAAGTGTTTCAAGAAGCAGACATAGAGATAAATGGCTCAGTTTTTCATACCATACACTTAAGAACCCTATCCAGGCTATTTTTAGTTATATAACAAATGTTCTCTGTCTACTGTATATTTTCTATCATTGTTTTATCTTTTAAAAGGAATCTGTGTTCTCCCTATTATTACTACATGTGGTAGTCATCAAATTTATCCTGTTTGGTCATAGACAACAATATGCTTTCTTCAGTCAACTATTGCTTATAAATGATGAGTCAAAATGGCAGAATCTATGAAAAGACAATACTATTAAACACTTATTTGGGTGATAGATACTACCCTCCCTATATTAAGGAATGAATGATGGTCTAAATCTCATTAAAATCTTGCTCTAAGCATCAGAGATAAATAACCAGAGATAATCAGTTTTAGAATGCTGTCTATATACTGTCCACAAGAGACAATTTCACATTCCCAACTAATGACATAATTGGCCTAAGGTGGTATGTGTATATATATATATACATATATATGTATATATATATACACATACATATATGTGTATACATATATATATATTATCCTAAATTGAATCTGGCATCAGATTCACTTGTATCACTTATCATCCCATTGCTCATCAATTTGTTTGAGTGGGCTCCAGTAATGTCTCCATTTGACCCTGTCGCATGCTAGTGTAGCCCAATGGCATCTGCTTGCTCCAGGAACACAAGGAGTGTCAGATTGTTCATTCAGGGTCTTGGCGAAGAAGTCTGACCATCTCGTAGATGGGCGGCCAGGCAGATGAGGTTAAAATAAAAAGTAAATTAAAGTGTGGAGCCAGTTGTGCTGAAGTTCAGTAAAACCACCATCAAAGGTAAAATAGAAAGTAGAGTCTTTGTTCATGTTGCTTTATTACCAAACTACATCCAAGATATTCCCACAAACAGATCCTGGTTAAAGGAACAACAATGAGAATAGAATTGCTTGCTTCAAAAGTGAAATTAAAAAATAGAGGTCATCATACTCACTATGTTAATGTGAATCCTTTATCTATTCAGACTTTTTTAATTCCTTTAAATGTAACATAATTTTTAAAATACTTTATTTATGTGACTTGTTTTGGTTTAAATTAAATAAAATATTTTGAACAATATTCTTGATTAATATGAAGATTGTTTTTTAAAGTATAAATTATTTTAAAAATTTCTAATTCATTTAAATCACTTTATTTGCAATATTCATTAAGTAGTTATCAGATATTTATGTGATTCTCATTATTTCTTTGAGGGAGAAGCAAGGAGGGTAGAGGAGATGAGGAGAGGAGAGGAGAGGAGAGGAGAGGAGAGGAGAGGAGAGGAGAGGAGAGGAGAGGAGAGGAGAGGAGAGGAGAGGAGAGGAGAGGAGAGGAGGGGAGGAGAGGAGAGGAGAGGAGAGGAGAGGAGGGGAGGAGAGGGGAGGGAGGGGAGGAGAGGGGAGGAGAGGGGAGGGGAGGGGAGGGGAGGGTATAGGATTATTTACCAGAGGGTATAGGATTCAAATATCAAGTATTAAAAACCAGTTTGCCTATCTTTGCAATAGATATGAATAGATGTGAATTTTTGACTAGTAATATATTATTGAAAACAATAAATGTAACTCTCAGAATATTCTATATTATGGTTCCATTCAAACTGATATTTTTAGTGATTTAAATATCTTAGTTCTATCTTATCAAACAAGGAGGGAAATCCATGTAAAGTCTATGTAACTTTCTGTAAATAGTCTGCAGGTGGCCGGGGCAGATCCCCATGGCTCTCCCCATCAGTGCCTGGGGTTAGGGGTGGTCCCAGGCTGCTCCCGAGCCGGGGCAACCCAGGCCATGGGGCAGAAGGAAGAGGAAATGAGGGCCAAGCCGTTTGATTGATCAGCTGCTGTTTGTTCCATTCCCGCCGTGCTGCTGTTCCAGCCTCCCTGAGCTCCCCACTCTAGTCTCACATGCCCCTCATCCCCGCTCCTCCTGTCTCTCCCGCCCATCTCTCCGCTCCCTCTCACAGCCTGGGCTCTCTCTCTCCTCTCTGGATTCTGACTCAGGCCGCTTCTCCTCAATGACTCCCTCACTCTCCCTTCCAACTCTCTCATCTCTCCTCCCCACCACTCTTCCTTCCTAGAAGGAGGATTCCTCAGTCCCAGCTCTCTGGATTCTCCTTCTCCCCCTCTTGTCTCTCCACCCCTAATTGTCTCCCTCCACCCTAATTGTCTCTCTCCACCTTGCCCTCTGGGCCCTGCTATACCCAGTCTGGTAGCAAAATCAACATAAGAAAGCCCTTCCTGAGGGCCCACCAGGTTCAGAGGAAACACCACCTCCAGGTATTCCAAAGCCCTTCCTGACTGCCCAGAGGCAAAATACCTCTTAAGGTGTTTTTCTCCTTTCCTCAGTCCAAAACTCAATCAACATCTTAATACTAGCTTTTTTTTTTTTTTTTTTGCTTTTTGGGTCACACCTGGTGATGCACCAGGGTTACTCCTGGCTTTGCACTCAGGAATTACTCCTGGCACTGCTCAGGGGACCATATGGGATGCTGGGATTCGAACCCGGGTTGGCCACGTGCAAGGCAAATGCCCTACCCGCTATGCTATCGCTCCAGCCCCAATACTAGTTATTTTTGTATGGACATAATAGAGATACATTGAGGCTTGCAGGGCAGCTCTCCTGGTAACATCTTGCAACAGACTCAGACCACAGCACTCAGGCCAGATTAATTATTGCTAACCCTAGCAGGGTCCGAATCTAGTTATTATTTTTTGGATCATAACGGCATTGGCCCAGGACCAAGCTCTTAACTTATAGTTCGGCATTAGGCAATTTGGGCAGGCCCATCTCAATGCCAGGGTAGCTCATAGCTCACTGCTTGCCCTGGGTCCATCCCATCCCTCTTCAGGACCCTACTTTCGTGGGTGCTATGAAGTAAAGGCAGCTGACTTTAGGTTGAGTGAACAGATGCCCAGGAGGAAAATATCATTTAGAGTCAAATGACACCCAAGTTACAAAAGCATAGCATTTACTACTGTCTTCCTGTGCCCATAGGAAAAGGACATTGCTCTGAATAAACTATGCAAAGAACTTAGGGAGAAGAGGAAAACAATATTTACAAGTCAACAGAGCACAAATAAAGAAGTTACAAATAAGCACAGAGGAATGGGAGCACTGTGATGGGAGTAACCCAAATGAACCTAAGCTACCTGTGGCAATGTTACCCTACAAATTTCCTCTTTAATTTATGATAAAAACAGAAAATGAGATAAATTAACTTAAGGAAATTGAAGTGATTCAAAGCTATTATATGCAATACATTAAGTTTTTTACCATTTCTATGGGGTTATTATGTGTAATTTTCTATCCAGACTGTATTTTCATTTTTGCGTTTCTTAACCACACAATATCATTCAAAGAAAAAAATCATAACATCAATTTATAAAATAAAGAATTCAATATCTTTAGCCAATAAACTAGCAGATAGAAATCATTGCTTTAGAGGTAAAAGCAAATGAATATGTAAACATTCAAATTTAAGTCATTTCTAAAAGTAATGTTTGTTACTTTTAAGCATGTTGTAGAATACAGAAAAATTCTCCAAATATTTAACATCAATTTTGAAAGAATTAATTTAACTGTAAATTTAAATATATAACTAAAGATTATTTTAGAATTTATATTAGCCACAGTTAACGTTAGTATTATTTTTGTTTTATTATCTAATTTTTATATCAAGTTGAATTTATTCTAATAGGTATTTTAAATTTAATTAGTACTAGATAAACATTTAAATAAATTTTTAGCCACTACATTGTTTTGTACTTAACTTCCAAGGTTCATTTTGTGAGCTTATTTGGAGGAATGGGTTTGTTTTCAAGAGATAGTTCTTCCTCCTTTTAAATATAGCCCATTATTATACTACTACGCGTACTTTTTTAATGGAGGTCTAAACTATGGTAAAGTAAAAGAAGCAGTTTCAATATAGGTATTGAGAGGCAATCATGTTCAGTCCAGAGTCTACTTTTAGCTGGCATCTACCATCCCGAGCAGGCTCTCCAAGGACCCTTTACTTGGTGGTCCCTTCTCTATCTGAGCTGCCATTTCCCCCAGCATGCGAGGGACCATTGGTGGTGGACAATGAGCACTAGTGGAGGCATGGGTACTCGATCATTGTATGACTGAAACGGAAGCACAAAAGTTTGTAAGTCTGTAACTATACCTCATGGTGGTTTATTTAAAAGTAAAAAATAAAGAAAAGAAAAGAAAAGAAAAGAGAAGAGAAGAGAAGAGAAGAGAAGAGAAGAGAAGAGAAGAGAAGAGAAGAGAAGAGAAGAGAAGAGAAGAGAAGAGAAGAGAAGAGAAGAGAAGAGAAGGAAAGGAAAGGAAAGAAAAGAAAAGAAAAGAAAAGAAAAGAAAAGAAAAGAAAAGAAAAGAAAAGAAAAGAAAAGAAAAGAAAAGAAAAGAAAAGAAAAGAAAAGAAAAGAAAAGAAAAGAAGCAGTTTCATTAGGTCATTTCTCTTAGAACTATTCCTTTAGCTATAGTAGCAAAAACAAGTCACCACAGAAAATCACATGAAGTCTTCATGGACACACAAATTCCATACTGAGGGCCAGTAGCCCTCTGTCCTAGGTTTCTACAAGCATCTAATATCATTTCTAGATTACCACTCAAGTATTATTTTGGCCCTGGAGAGATGGTACAGTGGGTAGTGCACTAACTTTGAACATGTCTGACCTGTCCTATCTCCAGCATTCCATTTAATTTCACAAATATTCCCAGGTGTAATATCTGAGTTCAGAGCTAGGAGTTACCCCTGAGAACCACTGAGCATGACTCAAAAACAAAAAGTCTTACAAAATCAATCAAAGTATTGCCTCCACTAGCACAAACGTGTAAGCAATTATGATATTCTTTAGTTGGTGATAGAGGTGTCGGTAGCACCAGACAATGGATATTGCAAAGTATTAAAAGGAACTGATTTCTTGAGCCATGAAAAGGCATAGAGGAAACAAATGTATAGAAGCCAGCTTGAAAGGTGAAATCCTGTAAAATTCTAACTATAAGACAGAAGAAATGTGAAGTAAAATGATTAGTACTTGTTGGAGAGCGAAAAATGAATATAGGTGATAGATATCAGAGAGCATTATTGTTTGGATAAGCACCATCTTATATCTGTGAAAAAGATATCATAGACTGTATACAATGCAATGATTTATTCCTAATATTACAAATCAAGTCCTTATATGGCCTTTGACTGAAAGTAATGTGTAAATATCGGTTCAGAAATTATAATAAATGTATCTGTGAAAGGAGGTATGGGAAATATAAGAGGTATTGGAATTATCTGCATCATTTTTCTGTAAAGTTACAACTACTTGAAAACTTTAATTAAAATAATAGAACCATGTAAACCAAGAGCATAAATGTCAACACCACTGTCAAATATTACCAGAACTGTGATATCTATTTTTTTATAAACTAACAAATGTTTTATTCCTATAATTGGCTATCCTACAAAAGAACCATTCTATATTGCGCTATGCTTGCTGTCACAATAAGTTCAATGGCACTTGCCTTCAAATATCCAACTTGTGGTGATAATAGATTGACATATTTCATTGATGTTAATGGTTTGACTTTGTTCGTTACCACATATGCCTCTTTTGTCTCTAATACTGCACAGATTAGTGAGAATATCGAGGATTTGTTCTCCTTCTGATTTATTTTTAACTTAATATGAAAACTTCCAGTTTCATCTACTTTGCAGTAAACAACATACATTTATTGTTTCTTATAGCTGCATAGTATTCTATTGTGTATTTATATTCCAACTTCATTATGTATTACACATCTGTTTGGGAACATCTGTGTGGTTCCCTATCCGACTTTTGTCCTGAGTACTGTATTGGATATAGGTGTACATTTAGATTTTTGAAGCAACATTTATATTGTTTCTAATGTTTTGTTGTTCTTGTTGTTCCTCTCTGTTTTGTTTTGGGCCACACCCCGCAGTGCTCAGGGATTACTCCTGGCTCTGCAAAATCAGTAAATACTCCTATTGGTGCTTGGGGGACAGTATGGGATGTCAGGGATTGAATCTAGTTTGATCATGAGCAAATGCCCTATGCACTGAACCCACTCTGCTCCCTCCAAGGAAAGTTTTGTGCTTGTGGGGTGGAGGCTAAGAAGTAGAGATCGAGGTAATTCACTTCTTAGCATCTTCGCCTTCAAGGACTAACCAGAGACTACACCCACCTGCAGATACCAAAGGCTTCTTCTTTTCACTGCCCTTGATTTTGATATGCACACTTATAATCTAGAATTATAAATTAATGGGAAAGAGCCACAGAAATGTAGAACTTGGAACAAAGAGAGAGAGAGAGAGAGAGAGAGAGAGAGAGAGAGAGAGAGCTTCCGTGTGCCTTTGTGCCTTTGCCTCACTTGTTAGTGACAATGGACAATGAAACCACCATGCTAAGTTCTTTGTTTCAGCAAAGACAATGTCTTCCTCCCAACTGTTTGTGGCTGGAAAATATTGGAATGTGAAAAATCAATGGTACATCAATCAGACTTTCAATCTGTCACCTGATACAAAAAGCAAACACAATTTGGAAAACAATACAGAGAACAAAGTCCCACAGTGCATTATCCTTCATTTTCACTGTACAACTTTGTGCAGTGTCCTTATTCCCACAGTGCAGAGACTAACAAAGTACCGCGGTGTGCACTTGAATCTCAGAATATCTGTGCGTTCTCTTTAAGATACAACAAATGTTCATTGATTTGAGAATTCTCATGGGAATGCACACACCTATGGATCACTCTAAATAGGCATGAAGCATTGGAATACTTAATTTACTAATTTATTCTTGGTTAACTTTCTGGGATATTTCGGTACTTTTTGAAGATGGTTGGTTTCCAAGAAAATTCTCAATGCTGGTTGCCCTTTGATGGAAAGAGAGATAATTGCTTAAAACAGTCTAGTCATATGTGAAATAATCTTTTCATATATGTGAAATTCCTGTATGAATCAGTGGGAGATGATGCATAGCTCATAGGAACTATTGAACAAAATTCTCTGAAGTTGAGTATAAATACATTCATTTCACAGTATTACTGTAGCACTGTATCAGTGTCATCCCATTGGTCACCAGTAGCGTCTCCACTGTGAGACTTGTTGTAACTGATTTTGGCATATCGGATACGCCACAGGTAGCTTGCCAGGCTCTGCAGTGCAGGCGAGATACTCTCCGTAGCTTACCAGGCTCTCCGAGAGGGGCGGAGGAACCGAACCCAGGTCAGCAGCATGCAAGGCAAACGCTCTACCCACTGTGCTATCGCTCCCACCCAAATACATTCATTTAGAGTTAATAAAATTAGACATTTACTGAATGCAAGCATTAATAAGGTATCTTATAGTGAAATATATAATGTGTGTGTTTAGGTGTGTTTTATATTAGAGAAGCATATTTATATATGAAGATATATATTGCCATCAGGTTTAATAAAATAGAAAAATGTATATTTTAAAAGTCACATAAATTCAGTACAACAAAAATATTACAATGTATGTTCAATTTCTTTCTGAAAAACAATTCCTCCTGCCATTGTTTTGAAGTTAGGGTAAAATAATTTTGACACATTTTATTTTATAATTAATAATCACATAATGAGTAGGAAAGGAACACATGCCTATTGGTTTTCAAAATTAAATCATAAAGAACATATTATGCTTTCATAATTACCAAGTGACTTTTTTTTCTTTAAATGTAGCACTTTATAACTAATATTTATACTTGGCACACAGTAGCACAGAGTGTTATCCTAGAGGCTGCCTGTTCTGTTGGGAAAGTTCTGGAGAGGTACAGCAGTAGTGATGCTATCATTTCCATCAGAAGAAAGGTAAGCAGTTAAATATGAGATTATTAAAAAAAAGCAAGCTTTCTCAATTTTCCTTAGAACTGTGATTTGAATAACTTCTATTTTCCATTGAGTGCATCTGCCTATTCCCACCAAAGAATGTCTTATCTAGCAGTGTATATCATCATTTCACCTCGCTTCTTTCTCTATAAGATACAAAATTCAGTCTCCAAAGATATACAAAGCTGACATTTATTTGCTGAAATTTATATTCATTTGCAAACGTGTAACTGTCAACATCTGAGAATCACTTGACTATAAATCTGACTTGAGATTTCGCATCTATTTTTTCTTAAATCCCATGACAGGCAAAGAAATTTAGCATCTTTTCAGGATGAATATATGATTTCACCTGCTTTTTCTTCTCAAGTCTTTGTTGTTTCTTAAAGGCTATGTGTGTGTGAGTGTGTGAGTGTGTGTGTGTGTGAATATGTGTGTGAGTGTGTCTGTGAGTGTGTGCGAGTGTGAGTGTGAGTGTGTGTGAGTGTGAGTGTGTGTGAATGTGTGTGTGAGTGCATAACAGAGGGAGGAAGACAAGGGAGGCAAAAATATATTGAATAACATTATACTTGAGTAAAGCAAGTGAAAAACTATTTTCATTTTAAAAAGGTTTCAGCCAGCATTAAAATTGATACTTTTGACAAAACTTTCCCCCTTTTATTCCTGGTCTCGGCTGTCTCTCAAGCTGGCAAAATTGTCCCTCAACTCTCCTTACCGCAACACTTTACAGCACCCACTCCAAATTGTTGTTCTCATTAAAAAAAAAGTTGTTTTTATTGGAAAGAACACAAATTATTTAATAAAATTAAGAAAAGTAACCATTTGTTCCAAACAGTTTGAGGCTCTTTGTGTTCCTGGAGCGAGCAGATGCCATTGGGCTACACTAGCATGCGACAGGGACAAATGGAGATGTTACTGGTGCCCACTTAAACAAATAGAAGATCAAAGGGATGACAAATGATACAAGTGAAGAAAAGTAACACTACCTTTATTATATTCTGTAAACCACTAATTATTTAAGCCGCCAATAAAAAATACCAGGATAATATAATTAATTTTAATTCTGTATATTGTGTCTTGGTAGTTTACACCATATAATAAGGTGTTCTTGCAACTTACAATGCAATGCAGTTATTCTGGTTTTATTATTTCTAGAACTGCTGCTGCATTTTTATGATGTGCTTTTCTCAAAGACCAGCTTTCTGACACTCAAAGACCACCAAAAAGAGAATGGGACTCAGTGGAAGAAGCGAGATATCCGTATCCGTGACCTTGTCCCAGAGACAGCCACACCCCTCCCTTGCATAAGTCTTCCTTTGCACTGTGTCTTTTGGAACTGATTTGCATAGAAGGACCTGATGGAATAACTGGGAACAATTTCATCTGCTAATGCCCCAAATCAGTGATTAAAATTGGACTGACGAGTTCCCATTGGTTGTGCTACACATGAGACATGCACACTTTGAAGATATCTGCTCATTCAAATAATTTCATATATTTCAAATCTTGAACTGGCATGTTTTGAAATTGCATACATTGGAAAAGTTTTGAATCGTTATATTTCAGAAGAGATAAAAATGAGAGAAAATAATAGAAAAGAAACTCAAAAAGTTCAGGCTATGATGCACATAGAGGGTTTTCTTTACACTGGAACTCAGTTGCAGGAGCTTAGCACGAGAATGGGCATTTGAGCAAAGGTTTCCTCATAAAAGCATTTCCGACTGACAGTAAGTTCCTTAAATTCAATAAAGTTGAAAGCTGATAATATGTGAATAAAACAAGAAATGCTTAGATACGTTAAATTTTAAAACTAATGTCATATTTCAAAAATAAAATAAGTGACACAGGCACAAGCTAATTAGAACTGACCACTAACTTTTTTTTTAACTATTAGATTTTTGTTTGCTTGGAGGCCACAACTGGCAGTTCTCAGGACTTTCTTCTGACTCTGCATGAATAGATCCCTCCCTCCGGGGAACATATAGGGATATAAGGTGTCAGGGATAAAACACACAGTTAGCCGGGTTCTAGACTAGAGTATTTCCCACTGTACTAGGTTTCCCACCCCAGATCATGGCATTTCCATGGCATTTATATTTGTAACCTTATTTCCTCTAGCATCTAAGCTGATTAATTAGAATCTCATCTAAGCTGATCAATGGTATCTTTCATCAAAATGCTTTGAAAGTAGCTAAAGCGGGATATATACATTATATGAAATTTCATATATTTTATAACCTAACTTTTTATCTACATTTGTAAAATAACACGCATCCCGGAGATTCTTCTTGCAGCGATTTATTCAGAGACCTTCTCATGCAAAAGGAAAAGAGGAGGACCCAAGTACGAATGAGGAGAAGCGGGGGGAACCCACTAGCTAGGCAGCTTCCCTCCTTATATACCTTTCACTGCTTGTTTACACCCAAGTGTCTGCAGCTGATAGGCTAGTTACACCTTGCGGGTGTGACAGGACATCCTGTTTTCTTATTAGGAGTTATTTTCGAAGCATGGTGCAATTGACAAGAAAACAGGTGTTGTTTACGAAGCATGGGTCGGTCCTGTGGAGGCTCTCCACAGTTCCCCCTTTTTGTTTTAGAACAGCAAGTCTGCTTAGTGACCTCAGCCCCCTTGGCCTTACCCGTCATTGGGAGCCCTCTTGCTTGTAGGTCCCTGTCTTAGGTTGGTCCAAGGGTCAGGTGGGGTATAATGCACCCTTTCAAACTCCTCAACTACAGGAGGTCCCCTGCAGTTAAGGGCTCTCAGCTGCATAATACTTTTGCTACATCTAGCTAGACTTGATCGTTCAAAGCAAGACTATTGTTTCATAGTTGCAAGCCAAAGCTGCGGGGATTGCTGTGCTTCCAGGGCCGCAAATGCCTGTAAATACCACGCCTTGTAAGTAGTTGTTCTTGCTGCATTTTATATAGACACCAGGCAAAAACCAAAGCAGCGAGAAGCAACAAGGACAGTACTGCTCCCACCCCCGCCCACTCTTTGATAAAATGGAGGGGACTTCTACTGTGGTCTTATCAAGATGGGTAAGGAAGGGGATAATCTATGCACAGACGTCAAAGCAGGCCATGTTGCAGCAATGGCCCAGGAAGTTGCTTCTTCAGCTCATATCCTCTCAGGAATCAGGCTGAGCACGAGCACCAGTTTGCACATCTTGGTCTACTGGAGGCGCAGTCTTCCGTGTCAGGCGTTCAGGAATATCCATACTGGTTCTGCCCTGTCCTGTGGAAAAACACAAACAGAACTCCTGGCCCAGGTTAACACGGGGTCTGGGCCATGCCATCCCACCAGAAAGGATATAGGTGGAATCAGTTTGGCGATGAATCAGAGCTGGAATTTGAAGGGTTGTGAGCCTCTGTTGGTCTGAGATCCAAATCAGGTGGTTGAATTCTACTTCTGATGAGACGTAAAGGAATCCAAAGTTTCTTAGTAGGGTTATCAACAAAAGCATAGCCTTTTCCTCGAATGAGGAGTTTTCCTGCTACATTCAATTTGAGAAAATACCTCCTTTTTGTATTTGATTTAACATTCCATATGTCCACTGAAAATGCAGAGGTGGTGGGCTTAAGGCCGCAGTGTTCTATACTGAAAAGGGGTTGTAGTAACCGTATCTGGGCAGGAAATAGGCTGTGCTTCCCGCCGTCCCTGGCTGCAGCAATTATACTGATTGGAGCTCTGAAACTCCACACTGGGGAAAGGGGCTGAAACTGGGAACATCTCCTGATTTTGTGGGGCCTGGGGCTGGTCTCCTTGCAGGTGTCCCGAATTGGGGTCACCCACTACATCAAAATTAAAGCGACAACCTCTGGCCCAATGATTTCCCCTCTTACACTGGGGACAGGGCCGGGGAGGTGAAAGTCCGGCTCTGCAGCCTCTGGCCCAGTGGTTTCCCTTCTTACACCTGGGACAGAGCCCAGGACGTGCTCTCATAGCACGGCTTGGGGGCGCATAGCAATCTCTACGAAAGTGGCCTGGTTTTCCACAATTAAAACATCTTTTCTGAGCTTGTCTCTGTAAGGCATAGACCTGTACCTTATGTTTAGCAGAGCCAATATTCCTGCATGCTTCCAAATACCCAAATATGTCTTCCTTCTCCTTAATAGGGCCCAGAATGGCCTGGCAATCCTCATTAGCATTTTCAAAGGCCAATAGTTTAGTCAACATCTCCTTAGTTGCCTTATCTTTAACCTGCATTTCAATGGCTTTCATCAACCTTCCTATGAAATCTACATAAGGTTCTGAGGATCTCTGGAAAATCTTCATAAAACTTCCCTTAAATTCTGCTTCTGCATCAACCTTCTCCCATGCACGCAGGGCTACTTCACGGACATGAGCAAGAACAGCATGAGGCAAGGTGACTTGCCTTTCTGGGTCGCGCCATTTCCCTTCACCAGTTAACATCTCACAATTCAACTCAATACCTGAAAAGTTTTGCCAGCATGGCCTAGGCCTTGAAGCTTTGCCTTGGCCTCATTATAGAGCCACATTCTCCATTCCAAGTACTGAGAACGGCTTAAGCACATCTTAGCAACCCTGTGAAAATCTGGAGGTACCCAGTAGGCCTTTTTACTCCAGTATGCAAGATACTCCCTACAGTACGGAGATGTAGGCCCGTACGAGACACAGGCCCGTTTGAAATGACTGAGAGAATCCATCCTTAACCTGTGACAAGATGGATGCTGCTTCTTCTCTGCCTGGACTGGGCGATTGGTAGCATGTCCCGAGTGGCCTGGAGGCCACTTAGCTGAATCACTCTCGGACTCAGAATTTGAGTAAGTGGCAGCAGACTCATAACCCGCATCACTTCCATCTAATACACTGGAAGTAGAGCTATATTCACCAGCCTCAGAAGTATGTTTCCTATGAAAACCCTTTCGAGACTTAGGTGTGAGAGGAGCTGAGGCCATATTATTCCTAATGTTCTACACATCAATTGCACTATTCAAAAATAGGAGAATAGAATTAACAATCTCCCATGTAGTCCAGAATTTCCAGGGGATCTCAGTCCCTTTCTTAGATGCCTTATAGACATTTTTCCTAACTTGTCTCCAAATCTTGCTTTCTAGAGTTCCTTCGTCTGGGAACCATGGGTTAACCTCATAAACTACTTTAAGGCAGGACCGGAGTTGGTCTCTGGAAATGTAGAGTTCCGGGTCTCCTATTCTGCGGGAGAGAGACTGAATCAAATTCATAAATGACTTGCCCTCTTCAGTCCGGCTCGAGAAAATATGAAAGATTTTGAAAAGGCCCAGAATCTGCCCCATCTTAGTGGGGGATTGCTGTTTGGATTCTAATCCGCAGCACACACACAAAAAATCCTGATCTCCCGCTCACTTTCTAGAGTGGGTGCACCGAACCCTTATTCTTACCTTTAGTTGGTAGTCTGGGCCCACCCAGGGATGCCAGCTTTAAAATAACAGGCAACCCGGAGATTCTTCTTGCAGCGATTTATTCAGAGACCTTCTCATGCAAAAGGAAAAGAGGAGGACCCAAGTACCAATGAGGAGAAATGGGGGGAACCCACTAGCTAGGCAGCTTCCCTCCTTATATACCTCTCGCTGCTTATTTACGCCCAAGTGTCTGCAGCTGATAGGCTAGTTACACCTTGTGGGCGTGACAGGACATCCTGTTTTCTTATTAGGAGTTATTTTTGAAGCATGGTGCAATTGACAAGAAAATAGGTGTTGTTTACGAAGCTCGGTGAGGTCCTGTGGAGGCTCTCCACATACATTTTTTAATTGACTTTTTTTGTTTTTGAGTCACAACCAGCTGTGTTTAGAGTTAGTACTTCTTGCTTGGTGCTCAGAGCTCACTCCTGGTATGCTCAGGTGATTATATGTGCGGTGGCTTCAGCCCAGTTTGGCTGTATGTAAGGCAAGAGCCTTAGCTACGGTCTTATCTCTTCAGACCAACTGTATTATTTTATAATAAAGGATTTCATGAACTATTTTTCAAGGAAGCAGGACCTATGCCTTTCCTACTCAGTCTTATGAGTTTTCTAGTACACACTGGCCTATGAGGTGGTGTGGCTAATCATGATAACTGAAAAGTGGGAAAAATTAATATGTTTAGATTTATTTTTGTGAGATTCCAGCGTTGGTTATCCTATGGGTTTAGGGTTCAAAGCCCAGCTGTTTGGCAGCTGTGAGAACTAACCAGCTATGAGTTAGAATCTGGCATTTGCATTTCAAATAACCACCTGGTAATGACACTTACCATTTGCCAGTGCTGCTCATTAGACGTAATGGATGGCTTTGGAAAGGCCGGTGCTTAAAACTATATCGGAATTTTCATGTCACGAGGGAAAACATGTTCATTTTTCAATGCAATTTCAAATTATGGAAATGTTTTTCTTATCACATATTTTTAACATTGACATTTTTAACCTAAAAGTTAAACCTTTTTTTTTTTCCTGAGAAAATTTTCAGCTGTGTTCTAAAGCCCTATAATAAGTCATGATGCTTTTAATCATTGTTCTCGCTAGCTCTTCCTTTCTAATCATCTCCCTGCCAAAAAGTCCAAACAAAATTAATTTCGCCTCAAAATCTCTCTCTGCCTTGACTGTCATATTGAACTCTGAAATGATTAACAGATGCCAAATATGAAAGTTCTTCCAAAATGAAACTTTGGATACATTTTGAGGCAAATGAAAAGAATTACTTCCCCACTCAGTATAAACAAATACGGACACTTGTTCTCACATCTTTCATTAATTTAAAAGCATCTGGTTATTAAAGGTGGTAATGGAGCCAGTTGGCCAAACCCTAGATGCCAAGCTCTTTGGCATCCCGTGCCCATGTCAAAGCTCCATGTTGTGAATGAGCTTGAGAACAAATCAAGGGAAACCTGGATTTTACTATCTCCTAATTCGACTGATAAATCTGTGAGAGATTAAATACACATTTAAATAATTTATTCCAAAAACATAATTATGAGGTAAAATCTAATATAAAATATGATATCTTAAAATATCTAAATTAAATATTCTCTAATTATGTTTAATGACTTCTTTATAGTAATTAGCAGTATTTAGCCAGTTGGTAACATGTGCAGCAAATCTGAAGCCGTGTAAATGAGATATTATTAAGAGATGTGAGAGTCTTCTATATTTTTCACTCATAGGATGTTTTTCCATACTCTGTCATATATGACTTCACTAGTAATTTAAGTAAATTATACTCAGAGATATAAGAATCTCAGGTTCTTATATCTTTCTTCTCAAATGAAAGATTTGGGAATTAAATTAAAGAAATATTCACAATTCTGTGTGTTTTTATCGATTGGCTGTTGGGGGATCAAACAGAAACAAAACACAAAGGAATTATGTTTTATCTTATGACAATGTTAAATTATTATTATTTTTTAAATTTTATTTTATTGAATCACCATGTGGAAAATTACAATGCTTTCAGGCTTAAGTCTTAGTCATACAATGCTGAAACAACCATCCCTTCACCAGTGCCCATATCCCAACACCGGAAAAAAAAAAAAAAACACAGTACGCCTCCCATCCCGCCCACCCCTGCACCCCCCTCTTTGTAACTGATAAATTTCACTTTACTTTCTATTTACTTTGGTTACATTCAATATTTCAACACAATCCTCATCATTATTGTTAGGAGCACTCCACTAAAGTCAGACCTGTTGTGAAGAGAAATGAGGTTTTGGATTTCTGTACTTTAACAACTAAGTTCAAGGAGATTTCTTCCGGATATTGGATCATTGCAAGCTTGTAAACCCCATTTGTGGTCGTCATAATATGGCGTCCCCATGCCCTTCATCCCCGGGAAGGGAGAGGCGAGAGAGAGAAATACCTTTCCCCTCCTGGGCCGGCATGGGGTCGCGGCTTTGTTCTCAGGCTGGAGACATTCTGCAAGTAGCTGCCCATGTTGAATTTGGTTCAACTGGGTCTGGATTCACACTCATGCAGCTGCGGAGGAACCGCATGTGCGTGCGTTCCCCGCAGTCCAATGTTAAATTATTTTTAATTTAATAAACAATTAGTCTAATGATAGTATAATGTAGACAGAGCTAACTTAAAACAGGAATTTAAAAGTCTACTTTTCAGATTTATAGCTTAACCATATAATTTCTGTTTTAATGATATGTTTAAAGAATAGAAGAAGTAGTATACCTAAATGTAAAACAGGGAAATAGATCTTTTTTTTTTTTTGTCACACCTGGCGATGCACAGGGGTTACTCCTGGCTCTGCACTCAGGAATTACTCCTGGCGGTGCTCAGGGGACCATATGGGATGCTGGGATTAGAACCCGGGTCGGCAGCGTGCAAGGCAAACACCCTACCCGCTATGCTATCCCTCCAGCCCCCAAAACAGGGAAATAGATCTTAATACGAATGAGATATAGTATCTTAATGCAAATCACCATAAGCTTTTTAATAAGACTTCTTTATGAATGACTTTATAGTTATTAATTAATAAAGATTACTAGGATTCCTATGTCATTTAATTAATTTTATCTACATAACACTACTAAAATAAACTGTAAAATTTAGAAATATGTTGACCAATCACCTATTGGTCTATAGAATAAAATAGACCTTCTGTCTATAGAATAAAAACATGGTATGAAGATCTTAGAGGAGTCTAGATAAAAGACAAAATGAACAGATTTTAAAGTGTAGGAGAAGCTGCAGAGTCTTCTTGGAGTGTAGAAAAAAGGTGCTCACAGAGCAGAAGAGGAAAGATGGAACAGCAGGGCAATTGCTCTGCATGCAGCTGGCCTGGATTGGATTCCAGCACCAAATAGTGTCCTTGTGAGGAAATGAAGATGAGGAAAGAAGAAAGGAAGGAAGGGAGGAAGAGGGAGGAAGGAAGGAAGGAAGGAAGGAAGGAAGGAAGGAAGGAAGGAAGGAAGGAAGGAAGGAAGGAAGGAAGGAAGGAAGGAAGGAAGGAAGGAAGGAAGGAAGGGAGGAAGGGAGGGAGGGAGGGAGGGAGGAAAGGAGGAAGGAAGGAAGGGAGGAAGGGAAGGAGGGAGGGAGGGAGGGAGGAAGGAAGGAAGGAAGGAAGGAAGGAAGGAAGGAAGGAAGGAAGGAAGGAAGGAAGGAAGGAAGGAAGGAAGGAAGGAAGGAAGGAAGGGAGGGAGGGAGGGAGGGAGGGAGGGAGGAAGAAAGGAAGGGAGGGAGGGAGAGGGAGGGAGGGGGAGGAAGGAAACTAATATAAAAACCCAGTTAGCTGTGGTTTGGTTAACTTTCTGATGCTAATTTTGAAAGGGTCCCTTGGCCACATCCTGATTTCTCCTGTAGGCCTTTCTCACCCCCTCTCTGTCACTGAGAGTATCCCCCTGAGTGTAGAAATCAAGGGAGCCATGACACTTCAGATGGAGCAAGCAAACTGAATGCTTTAAGATGATACTAAAGAAGGGGCTTGGGGATACTACTGGAACTCCTGATTTTTTCCTTTTTCTTCTCTCAGTGGAAGATGGCAAATGTAATCACGGCAGACCACTGATCTGAGGGAAAGTAGATAAAGAACAGGAACTCTTTTATCATCCCCTTATTCCAGTGTTTCAGCAGCATCTCTGTGACAAGGGATTTTTACATATTTTTTTGTACTTCAGTATTTTTCGTATTTTTTATTTTCCAAAGTGTAGAATTTTCCAAAATGTAGCATTTTTGGAGTTATTTTAAATCTATATTAAATATGTAATATATTTTGATAAATATATGTAATATATTATAATAATATTTGTGATATAGTGTATTTCATATAATATGTTATACATAATATATAACGTATATATTTCTTTATGTTTATTGATGACTGGGTACTTTAATTTGAATCTTGAATAATATTTGACAACCAATGCCATGGTTTGTTTATTCATTTATTAACATAAAAACTTCTTGGTTGCTCCTAACTTTGGGAAGTTATGGGTTTACACATTAATATGAGGTTTTTATGAAGGTATAGTTTTACTGGGAAAAAGCTAAGCAAGATTGCTTAATCTCAAGGCAGTAAAATATATTTTCTTCATGGAAAGGAAAGTTAGTAAGAGTATCTCCTCCCCACGGGCAGAGCCTGGCTAACTACCCGTGGTGTATTCGATATGCAAAAAATTTAAAAAAAAAGCAGTAACAACAAGTCTCACAATGGAGACGTTACTGGTTCCCGCTCGAGCAAATAGATGAGCAACGGGATGACAGTGATAACAGTGACAGTGATACAGTTTTGAAGAAATAATTCCATTGTCTTTCAAAGTGTTGATACTATTGGACAGTCATATCAAAAATTATGTGACTTTTCTTGCTCTATATTATTATCAGTATTAAATGCTGTCACATATGGGTAGTATAGAAAAGCGGGGAATCAATATCGTTTTCATTCCCTGATATTGCTTAATGTGGGACATATTTCCATGTGTATATTTTCTAGGGCTGTGTCTTTATTCATTTTTTTGCGAGAGGATGTTACTTAAAACCATTTACTTTTGGCTTCAAGATGTTTCCTTGGCTGTTATCTCATTTTAAAGGAAAACAAGATCTTTTCACATTTTTTCCTCAGGCTTTTTTATTATTAAGAGCATTAGCATTTATTTGGGTATCTTTTTCTCCTTTTAATTTAGTTTGCCTTTATAGAAACGTGTAGTGCATATAGAAAACATCACATTAAATTAAGTTAAAGTCTCAATGAATGCTCACAAATGTATATTTTGGGGGGACAAATGGTAAGTAATTTCTTATAATCCCCTCACACCTCATCTTGTTCCCTACCATTATTGTTCCACAAGAAAAAATGCTAGTACTAAATCTAATGCCATAGATTAATGTATCCTAATTTTGTCTGTAAAATTAATGTCTTTTTTTTTATTATGTGACTTATAAGAAATGAGTGTGACTTCTCAAAATAAAAGGAAAGTAAGAACAAAAGTAACCAATGTCAAAGATGAGGATTGCAGCATCGTCATTGAGCCTTCAAAATAGAAGGGTACTCAGGTCTTGTCCAGAGTGACTTTCCAACTATCCTTGTTGTAATGGTCCCTTGTCTATTTTAACTTCTCCCTACAAGCACCACCACCACTTGTGGCAAACTTCCAATCATGGACAGTTATCCTAGCCCTTGCTTCTACTGACCTTGGGTATTAGTCTCATACTGTGTTATATTCCACAAATGGGTGCCGTCGTTCTTTGTCCGAACCTCTCTTACTCATTTCACTCAGCAAATATACTCTTCATGTTCATCCATTTATAAGAAAATTTCATGGCTTCATTTTTCCTGTTGGCTGTGTAGTATTCTATTGTGTAGATGTACCATTGTTTCTTTATCCAGTCATCTTTTTTCAGGCACTCGAGTTATTTCCAGATTCTGGCTATTACAAATTGCTCTGCAATGAACATAGAAATACAGATGGTTTTTCTACTATGTGTTAGGGCTCCTGGAGTATATTCCCACAAACTGGGTCATATGGAATTCCAATTTCTAGGTTTTGGAGGAATGTCCATGTTGTTTTCCCAAAAGGCTGAACCAGTAGGCATTCCCACCAAAAATGAATGAGTTTCTTTCATCTACATCCACGCCAGCACTGGTTTCTTGTGTTTTAACAGAAAACACTCTTAGTAATTCTCTCTACTACCAAGCAACTAAACTATTTGTTAGGAGTGGTTGGAGCTTCAGTGAGAAATTTCTGCCAGCAGGTTAATGAGAGGTCACAAGATACCTGTATAATTTGGCCAAGATGTCTGGTGTGGTCTCTGGCTCATTTTTATTTGGTTCTTCATTGCACAACTGTTTAATGTTATTTTGTATATTTTGAAGAACAATACAATATTGGCTATGTCTTTTGCAAATGTTTCCTTAACTCTAGCTTGAATTATCATGCTTCGACCTTATCTTTTGCTTAGAATGTTTCTTACTCTAATGAAATCCAATTTATCAATTACATTTTTATGCATCATGCCAAGTTATTTTATATAAAACATCATCATAACCATTTTTATATAATCTACCTTATGTTATTATTACCCCTTGCACTATCACTTCTGCCTATGATGTTATTTTTTAAAAAGGATATATGTAAATTTTAATAAATTATAGTTCATCATATTTTAAATCACAAAAGTTTACATATTAATGTTAACTATGTTAATATAGCTAACATTAATGATATATAAAATTTCTAAAATATAGTGCAGTACTTTTCTAGAACTTAGCAAATATTTATTAAACACACCATTATTATTATTTTTGTAACAATGTTTAATTATAAAATGGACCTTGGAGATAAATTTTGATATACGCTATTTTTAATATTTTATTTTGTATTGAAAAAGGAAAAATTTTGTACTGTGAACTACAATGCAATCTTATCACCAAAATTTTTCTGAAGACCAATTTGAATTTTAACTTTAACCTGCTGAAATATAAAAATTCACTTGCTCCAACACTATATTGGAGTACCAAAAAAAACATATAGTGTATTTTATAGATTTGCCAAGAACTCACATGCAAACAATATGTATCTCCTAAAAACTCGTGTATACAGCACACTGTTTATAATCATATTTTATGAGTATATACATATATATACACATGTGTTTTGTTTTATTATTATTATTTTTTTGGCCTTACTCATTGGTGCCCGTGACTCACTTCTACATCTGCACCAATCCTGGCAAGGTTGAGTAAACATATAAGATGTCAGGAATGTAAACCTGGGTGGCCACATGCAAGGCAAGCTACCCACTACATTATCTCTCTGGCTCCTATACATATATATTTTAACAATTTTTCTCTATTCTTTATTTGCATATATATGCACATAAATATTTTTTACAGTATAACTTGGGGCATAAGTATCATATTCACAAAGTGTTTTAAGTGCACAACTTATTTGTATTTAAACTATTCTTAGAAATGAGATATGACATTCATGATCATTTATAAATATCATTCTTTGGCTTTGATGATAGTTTATCTCAAGGGGATTCCACAAATATTTTTTATTAATAATTACCTTCTAGAAAGATTGTGAATAAGCATGATTCAGTATAATTTTGAAATCTTGACTTATTTTGTTTCAAATTTAGTTAATATGTTCACTCCTTATCTGCAATGTATACATACAGTGTATTTGATGAACACATAACTTTATAACAGAATATGTCTTCACAATGTCAGATTTCAAAAATAAATACTTTGGGAGTGATGGCAAGAAAGCATTTAAAGCTAATACACTAGATAAAAGAGAGGATTGTAAGCGTTAGCTCACATGAATGTTACTTTAGGTTGTTTGCTTTAGATATTTTTGTTTTGGTTATATCAAAATGGGAGAATAATAAGTTCGTGTGCTCTTCTTCCTTAGATATTGAAATCAAAGACGGGAGCCTTTCTTGACAGAATTAAATTCTTCCTGGTTTTCTTTTTTTCTTTCTTTTTTAAATTGAATCACTGTGAGATACAGTTACAAAGCTTTCACGTTTGAGTTTCAGTCATACAATGATCCAGTACCCACCCCTCCACCAGTGCACATTCTCCACCACCAGTGTCCCCAGTATCCCTCCCCATCCCAACCCTCCCCCTGCCTCTGTGGAAGACGATTTCCCCATACTGTCTCTCTGCTTTGGGGCATTATGGTTGGCAATGCAGACACTGAGAGGTTATCACACTTGGTCCTTTATCTACTTTCAGCACACATCTCCCACCCTGAACAATCCCTCCACCCATCGTTGACTTAGTGACCCCTTCTCTATCCCGGCTGCCTTCTCCCCCAGCTCATGAGGCAGGCTTCCAACTGTGGAGAAATATTCCTGGCCCTTGTGTCTCCTGTCCTTGGGTGTCAGTCTCATATTATGCTATTTTATATTCCATAAATCATTCCTGGGGTCGAGGTGACAGCATCTCAAACAGCCATCAGGGATGCTGAATTCTCTTTTCCCCTGTCGCTGTGGCCGAAGGTCGTGTGCACGGTCCCTACTGGGGAAATGCTGGTAGAAAACTTACTGTGAAGCCTGAAGGCAAACCTGTCTGAGGGCTTTAGCTGAGAGGTTCACACAAAGCTCAAAGTCACAGGGACAGTCACGGACCAAAGTCACAGGGACAGTCATGGACCAAAGTCAAAGGGACAGTCACATCACATAGCTGCTGGGCCCTCGGGTGCTGGGCTGGCACCGCCTCCAGCCAGCACCGCTCCTTCACTGACAGAAATATTGAGCCTGTTCTGGGGCTGGAGTAATAGCACAGCGGGTAGGGTGTTTGCCTTGCACGCGGTCGACCTGGGTTCAATTCCCAGCATCCCATATGGTCCCCTGAGCACTGCCAGGAGTGACTCCTGAGTGCAAAGTCAGGAGGTTACCCCTGTGCATTGCCGGATGTGGCCCAAAAAGGAAAAAAAAAAGAAATATTGAGCCTGTCTCATAGAGAACTGGCCATCATACTTTCCCCACCCTGGATCTCCTGAGCTCTTTTGTTCAACTTCCAACACCCTTCCATAGCTTGTAAAAGGGTCCGAGCTATTTCTCTGGGGTTCACTCACTCAGAAGCAACCACTCTTCCCATGCCTTGGGCTTGCTTATTTGCCTCCCCAGGTCACCTGAGTTCCTCCAGGGCTAAGCCTCTCCCCTACGTCAGGTGAAAGGGAAAACCTAAGCAATATTCTAAATCCATCACGATGAGAACAAAATAGACGTATTACGCAGCTATAATCAGCGTCCAGGACAATTCCAAGAATATCAACAGAAAGAGATGTTTTGGAACAGAGATGTTCAAGGTAATTCCAAGAATATAAACAGAAATGTTGCCATTTAAACTATTCAGCGCTTTTGTATATAGTGATATAATTGTTATTTTGGCATAACAACATGATTCAAAGTAGCATTTTTTAAAGGTACAAGCTACAAAAGAATTAAAAATATTGGCCACAGAGATAACACAAAAGACTCTTCCTGCAGGAGAGCCAGGGTCAGACCCTGACCTTGGCTTGCCCGAGGGAAAACGAGCACTGCTCGAGGAGTGCTCTAGGAACATCTCTGGACATGACCCCAAAACAAAACAAAATAAAGCGCTAACCATGCTATCGAATTCAAGACTTCCCTAATGAGCTAGAATACATTTCACTGAACTCTCCAAACCTCCTATTACATATTAGATCACAGATCCAGGTCTAAGGCTGGAGAGATAGCACAGTGGGTAGGGCATTTGCCTTGCATGCTGCCGAACCGGGTTCAATTCCTCCGTCCCTCTTGGAGCTACTGAGAGTATCCTGTCCTCACGGCAGAGCCTGGCAAGCTACCCGTGGCATATTCCATTTGCCAAAAACAGTTATAACAAGTCTCATAATGGAGACGTTACTGGTGCCCGCTTGAGCAAATCGATGAGCAACGGGATGACAGTGTGACAGCAATGCAGGCCTAACCAGTGAGCTCGAGCAAAACCCACTTGGACAACCGTGGCTCCTATGAATGAGTTTTAACTCTCACATTGCTTTCATATATAGAAGGCAATTTAATTTTGGCAAAAAAAATGTCAGTTCTCAGTTTGGAGAAACATATATTGTAAATAAGACTAGCTCTTTTTGTGAATTTCTATGGGTAAAAATACCATTGGATCTAAAGAATTGAAAATCTTGATAGTGGTTAGAAAATATCTTAATAAAATGAATTTTAAGTTTGACTTTTTTAGCTTTTGTGATTCTGTTTTAGCCCTCCAAATACTTTCTGTCAACCTTCACCTAGATTTTGCTGATTAGAGGAATAAGTGTAACATAATTGTGGAATTATTTATACTTCTATCTTATAGCAACATACCTGATTTAATGGAGCATTTAAATTATATTCATCATTCTGGGCAAGAACTCAATTTTGAAAGTAGGTAAACAGACATACATGATGGCATGAGAGCGAGAGAGAGAAAGAGAGAGAGAGAGAGAGAGAGAGAGAGAGAGAGAGAGAGAGAGAGAGAGAGAAGGGGGTGGTAAAGTGAGGCAGGTGAAGAGTTTGGGGCAGTAGGAGGGGAAACTGAGGACATT
Source organism: Sorex araneus (assembly GCF_027595985.1). Lineage (NCBI taxonomy): Eukaryota > Metazoa > Chordata > Mammalia > Eulipotyphla > Soricidae > Sorex > Sorex araneus. The sequence goes on along the minus strand of NC_073302.1, from coordinate 295,572,783 downwards.
ACTGGTGAGAAATGTGTCCTGGTGAAGAGATGAGTGTTGGAACATTGTGTGACTGAGATCCAATCATGAACAACGTTGTATCTCATTGAGAATAAATGAAAAAAAATTAAAATTTAAAATAAAATACAAACATAGGATGTTTGTTGAGAGAAATGCCATGCTCTTCGGCTCTAGACAGAATGGGAGAGCTATTTCTACACTCGATTTTTAACTATGGTTGAATCAAAGGTACAAGGTACTATTTCTCATAGGCACCATTCAAATTCTCTCTCACTAGGAAAGCTGAGTTCATCCAAACAACATAACACAAAGAACTAGTTTGTGGAGAATTAGTAGTGTTTGGTTTGGTGATATTTGTTGAGTTCTTGAAATTATTTGTTTCAAAAAAGTATTATAAATATGTGATAAATTATTTAATGTGTTAGTTTCAGATATAGTGAGGCTATTTCAGCGAGCATAGATTTGATTACTAACCATGTTTTGAGATATGTGTCATTTGTTAAGTTTGTTATTTGCTCAGTTACCTATTATAATGACAAAAGAAGATTGTTGGTCTAAATGAACAAAATATTCTCTTGAAATGGAGTATTTAGCTGAGTGTCAGCAAGCAATGGTGTTCTTGACTAGTCTACACTTACCTGAAGGGGCAAGAGATTCTTGCAACAAAGTTATCTCAGGAATGGCAGTGTTTTCTCTAAATATGAATAATTAAACTATGAGAATTTACGATCACTCCATTCTTAAATGGAAGATTTAAATAATTTTTCATGACTTAACAGAGGGAATATTTATTTAATTTTTGGCAGTTTCAATGTTCAATTAAATATTTTTGATCCTAGATTGTTGAAACTTACCATATTACTAAAGCAGCTAAATTATTATTTTTTATATTCATCCTGAGGTATAGGAAGATAATCCAGCAGGCAGGCTGTTGCCTTGAATGTGGCTGGTCCAGTTACTATTTCCAACATCCTATATGGTGCCCTGAGCACTACCAGGAGGATCCCTGAGTGCAGAGCCAGGGGTAACCCTTTATCACCAAGGTGTGACCCACCACCCCACACACAACTAAATCTGGTTAGTGTGAAACAGAGTGATAATGAATTTTACACAAATCCTTAAAGTTTTACAAATATTTTATCAGTCTTATCACAAGGTCCATATGGCAGAGCCTGGCAAGCTCCCCAGGGCGTATTCGATATGCCAAGTACAGTAACAATAACGGGTCTCATTCCCCTGACCCTGAAAGAGCTGCCAATATGGCGCCATTTGGAAGAACGAGTAAGGAGAGGCTGTGAAAAACCTCAGGACTGGGAAGAATGGAGACATTACTGACACCCGCTCGAGCAAATAGATGAACAAGTGGATGACAGTGATATCCTGATCACAAGGTCCAATATTCAGTTGAGTGCAAGAGTCTTCGGAGTTCTGACTGATTTGCGCTCGTGAGACATCACATCTGTCTATGAGTGGGGGAGGGTTATGGAGACAGGAGGTGAGTCCAGGGTCAGAACACTGTGTCTACATGCAGAATTATGATCTCGCTCATTCTAATCCTCTGTTCTCCAGGTTTTTAAAAAGTCTGCGAAAAGAACTGAATTTGATTCTACTCCAGAGAGAAATAGAATCTTTTTGCATTGACTTTCTCATTGCCATGAAGGAAAGATGCCTCCAAGGTTTCTTTTTGACTTCAGCATGTGAGCTTTCTTGAGCTGTAGGATCTAAAGCTAAACCAAGAATTCAAAGTCTAACCGGATGATACAGCTGGAGTTCAATTTTTAACTGGGTGGCGACTTTGGGTTGTGCGTGTGGCTTCATGGAGGCATGGCATCTCAAACTCTAAAACATTGATAGACCAGGAGTAGCACAAAAGATTGATTGGGATTTAACACAGAAGGCAACCAATCTAGATAAACAAAATATAAACAGAGGGCACTGGTGGAGGAATGGGTACTCGATCATTGTACAACTAACTGAAACACAAGCATGAAAGTTTGTAAGTCTGTAACTGCACCTCATGGTGATTCACTAATAAAAAATTTTTTAAAAACCCATAAACAGTTGCTACCCTGTAACAACATCTAAGAAATCTCTTAAACAAGGACTTCATGACTCCATGGTGAGATGCAACAATTTTCACTATTGTTGTTCTAGGAAACATTTTTTGATCATTCTGTTAGTAAATCATTGATAACAAACTATATAAAATAAATTATTGAGGGTTGGTTATGTGGCAGGCTTTAGGGGTGTTTTGTGAAATTAGAGACAATGGTGGATGGCAGGTGTAATTGTGGTAGGGTGGATGTTGGAATATTGAATACCTGTAACAAATCAATATTAACACTTTTATAAACCTTAGTGTTTATGTAAGTATTAGGGGAAAATTTACACATGAAGGACTTACCTCTTCCATGTAAACTCTAAAATATATATTAACACAGAATTGCTATAAAGTGTTATTAATGACAAGTGAGACATGATTATTATCAAAATAATATCCAAGTATGAAATAAAATTTAATAAAATATTCTTTAGATTCCAGAGTTGAAAATGTATATATGTAAATGAGAATGTACATTCTATAATATTGCAATAACTTTTTAAACTTTCTTATCTGCATAAGTCAAATTCATATAGTAATCACTAATTGACTCTTACTGATTTATTTTCTTATCATTCTATTAACATTTGCTAAAATTTTATTGGAATAATCAATATAAAGTAAATTTGCTATGTGCCTGAGTGGGAAGGTTGGAATTGGGAGGGAAACTGGGTATTGGTATATGGAAGATCACACTAGTGATATTGAAACTTTGAAAGCTTAAAACAACTTAATGTACAACTTAATGTACAACTGTAGATTGCAGTGTTTTTGAAAAAATAAAGAAATAAAATAAATGTTGCTAAAATATGAACATTAAAAAAAAATCAAAGTCTAATTTAATCAGTGACACCAAGTGCCTAGTCCAGCATGTTCTATTAGAGTAGTATAATTGTCACTTAATACAGTACATTTAAATGTTGAGTTCAAACAAATGACTGCCTGTATTGGTTTCTAAAGGCGAGAAAAACTCTTATCTATTAGTCACATGTTGAATTTATCTTATTGTTTTTTGCATTTTTGCTGTCTTGACTGAGTTATAGAATAACAATCTATAAAACCATAACTTAGTCCTATCTTATCAATTTTTCACTTACATAAATCCATATAATATATAATTATATTATATATCATATATAATTATATTATATTGCTACAATCATCTTGCACAAAAGTGTCAGATATATGCATCTGAAATCTTGGTAGATGTAAAACACACTGATATAATGATTTTGGCTTTCTTTCATTATAATAGACCAGAAATACAGAAGAAATATATATTTTTTTGTCAATATAGCTGTGAAGTAAGTCATAGGAAAACCGTATACAATATTACAGGAAGATAGTAAGAAATGTATTCAAAACCCATGTATTTCTCTGAGTTATAGGCATTATGTTCAGATAGGAATCTACTTATTGAAGTTATGTCTTACAGCAAAACATATCAAACTATTCCTGTGTTTATGGTAATCATGAACTTACTTTATAGTAAGCAGGTATATATTTACTAAGAATGTAAATTTGAGAGATATTCACAAATTAGCATGAAGTAGCAGTGAGATTATGACACAACTTTTACATACCTTTGTTCTATTAATATTATCATACTTTTAATTGCTTCAAAAGAAAGGAACATTTCTAAATACACTCTGTTTCTAATTGAGGATTATTTCCTACCCATAAATGCTTTACAAATTCTAGTTTATTTGCTCCAATTGAAATATACTAAGTGTTTTTATTATATGTTAAAAAACAGTTATTTTGATAGGATTAAAAATAAAGCTTCCTTTTCAGATGCTACATATTTTAAAGGAAGTAGAAGAAATATGATGATCATATGAAGATAATTGGGTAGAAAAAGTTCATTTCTTTATCACCTATCTCATATCTAAAGTTTTAAACAGTTTTGCTTTTCTACTGGTTCTATATCAATTTTTAGACAAAAAATACAATTTTATGACAAGTGACCTTATTCCTGTCAGAAAGAGATGTGTCTCTGAGCTGCACAGCAATACAAAATCTATTATTATTCTTATAGCCTTCTTACAGGAATGGAATAACATATCTTCATTAAATGTCAAGTGTTTATCTTACAAGATTGAGAGTTCATGACATTGTGGAGAAGCACTGTGTCACTATAATTAATTTAGCTGCATATAAGTGTATATATTGGGGAAAAAGCCATAATATAAAATGTGGTATCCATAAGCTTTTGGCATTTTGAAAAATATGCTGACTGAAGTTTTTGTTCTCCACAGACAATTGTAGAGCCAAAACAATATGGATTTATTATTATACAGAGGATCAATTTGAAGATATTTTCTGCATTTTTATATAAATATACCCTTTGTCAAAAGAAATAATGAGATGAAATATGACATTTATGTAGCAAACCACACTGTTTGCATGTTATTTAGCTTTAGGCCAATAGAACAGTTGGCACAAAATTTAATATTTTCGTTTTATACTTAAGTTCATGTTGGTTAGTTCCTATTTTCTAACACGGTATCATTGTCAGTCTTTACAAGGTTTATTCAAGCTCTATGTCAACAAACATTACACATTTCTTAGGCAAGATTTTATTTACATAATTCAGGAAAAGCTGAGGACAAATGATCATCAGATATACTTCTGCACTAGATCAAAATCCAAAGATATTAGAACATAAAAGATAAATTTTGTGAATCATTAAGTTTGAAACTCCATAAAAGGAAAGGAAAGACTAGAATTATTTGTAATTCAATAGCCTTCTTACTCTTGCTTTTCTTTTTTTCTTTTTTTTTCCAGGCATCCTCTTTCTCCATTTCTCCTTCTTTTCCTCTTTTTCTTCCTTCACCTGAATCTCTTTCTTTCTTCTATTTTTCACTCTTTATTTAGTATCTCTTTTAATGTAAGAGAGATTGGTATAAACTAGATGCTAACAGATAGTCTCTTGAAGTCATCTTTATATAAAGAAGCATTTCCAAAATATTATATTTATGACTTCGGGCAGAACCTAGTGAGCTACCCGTGGCGTATTCTATATGCCAAAAACATTAACAATAGGTGTCATTCCCTTGACCCTGAAATAGTCTCCAATTGTTGGGAAAGATGAGTAAGTAGAGGCTGCTAAAATCTCAAGGCTGGGAGCAATAGAGATGTTACTGATGCCCGGTAGAGTAAATCGATGAACAATGGGATGACAGTGATGACAGTGATGATGTTTAAGATCCCTTGAGAATTGATATTCTCTCTTAAAATAGACTATGTGCAAAGATTGAACTCATCAACAAGTGCCATTGGTACATTCTTGATTTTTAAATATTAAATATGAATAAAACATTTGAGTTTTAATTTTCATATAATATATTCATATGAATATTTGCTAAAATGATATATGGATTTTCCTTAATGTTTGTTCCCAACATTTAAAACTGTTTTTGTTTTAACATAGAAAAACTTCCTGACTGTTGAAAAAGTCCTGATATTAAAATTGGTTTGTAACAAAATTCCAATATTAAAATCAATAAGTATCAAAATAATTTTTATGTTAAAGTTGCTATAAATGATCACACTATCGTTAAGTCCTTGTCTAAGTATTTATTAAGCGATTTGTTGCTAGTAAAATCTACTGTTATCATTTTTGCTTCTGAGTTTAGTTGGCATCTATGTTACTTTCCCCATCAAATTTCCTGTGTGCCTACTGGAATGACAGGACTGAGGAATTAGGAGGTTTTAAGCCCATTGTTCCGGAGACTTCAGGATCTATGTTCAGTGCTGATGAGTTCACAAGAGAGTGAATGTTGGAGGTGGGTGAGTGTGCAGGGGCTTCTGGAAGTATAGAAGTGGGGAGAGGCTGGCCACCCTGACCCCAGAGAAGAGACCAGAAGTTCTAGCCTAAGCACCCAGTACTTGAAGTTATTCACAGTTTGCCTTCACTGCAGAGAATATTGTGAAGCCGTGGCATCAAGCCCTTTGCTGATTGCAGTGTGCTGGTATGAGGGTATGCGTCTGGGCTTCTGCTGGCCGCGAGCACCATCTCCCAGCTTCTTGAGGGTGCCCAGGAGTGTTCAGTGCAGAAACATGTGTTCTGTGAATTTGAGCTGGTTGCATTTGTTGCCTTGGAAACTTGGTTGAGAATCAGTACAGAAGGGCTGGTGGAATAGCTTGACATTCCAAACGTTTTTGTTTTATTGTTTTTTCACATATATAAATGTATGTATGTATTTTTACATGTATACATGCATGTATGCATGTAATATATATGTATTTTATATGTACATTTATATGTATACTATATATATCACTGTATCACTTTATCAATGTCATCCCGTTACTCATTGATTTTCTTGAGCGGGCACCATTAACTTCTCCATTTGTCCTAGCCTGAGATTTTAGCAGCCTCTCTTTACTCATCCTCCCAATGGTGCCACATTGGAGGTTCTTTCAGGGTAAGGGGAATGAGACCCATCATTGTTACTGGTTTTGGCATACCGAATGCACCATCACAGGGAGCTTGCCAGGTTCTGCTGTGAGATAAATGCTAGAGAAAGTTACCTGATATCTGATATCTGTAAAAAAGAATTCCTTCCTTCCTTTCTTCTTTTCTTTCTTCTTCCTTTCTTCCTTCCTTTCTTTCTTTCTTTCTTTCTTTCTTTCTTTCTTTCTTTCTTTCTTTCTTTCTTTCTTTCTTTCTTTCTTTCTTTCTTCCTTTCTTTCTTTCTTTCTTTTCTTTCTTTCTTTTTTTCTTCCTTCCTTTTTCTCTCTTTCTTTTTCTCTCTTCCTCTCTTCCTCTTTCACTCTTTCTTTCTGTCTTTCTTTCTATCATTCTTTCATGTCTTTCTTGGAGAGTTATTTTTCTTCCTACTGTAATATAGAAATATTAAATTCACAATTAATAATATAGACATATATATATCTTCCTAGTATCTATAGTAACTAATTTTTTATAATCAAGCAGTAATATCATAACAAAAACACTTTAAAATTAAAATAAAATTGGGTATAGCAATTTCATTAGTATCATTAATATTTAAATCATTTCTATCATTTATATTTAAATGATACTAATGAAATGTAAAAGACAACCCTCAAATAAAGTTATCAGACACTTATCATATATCTGTGTATAGAAATTCACAGTTGAGTCAAAACAGCACATTATAAACTGTACTATTTCTTGGTATGCTATTATATCGCACTGCAGATATATGAACTACATATGAACTATGAACTACATATGAACTACTTAACTCACAATATAACAATGATGGTGATGATAAGTTTCATCATTAGAAACTTATCAAATGATGAGAGAGGAGCATAATTAGTGGAGAAAATTATTTGGTAAATCTAACATTGTGTCTCTACTTGACACTAATTAAAATTTTTATTTGAAAAACAGAGAAGAAATTAACCCTCTTATTTGAGCTACAGTCGCATGCATTTTTAACTATAGAAAAAGAAAATTAACTGAATGTACACTGGATCAAGTCACCAACTACCTTGAAAATTAAAAATAGTTACTAAAAATTTGAAATATTTCTAAAAGAAATGAGATCCAAACTAAAGAACACGTAATTGTTCCACATTATTAACACAATTTGTTGAGATCCAATCAGCTCTTTAAATTACTTTTTATAAAAATAATTTGTCATTTAAATGAATGAAATTTGCACTAACATACGCCTCAGAGACCTGGACCCTACAAAAACAGGATGATAACACTATTCGGGTATCCCAAAGAGGAATGGAAAGAGCTATGCTTGGAGTATCATGTTTCACTCAAGTGAGAGAAGGAATCTGGACTTCCTACCTCCATCAAAGATCAAGAATCAGGGACGCTGTGTCGTTTGCCAAGGCGTTGAAAATCAGATGGGCCGGACACATGATGCAATTTAGAGATGACCACTGGACTAGAGCTGTTACCGACTGGATTCCGCAGGAAGTGAAAAGACCGAGTGCCTGCCCACGTAGGAGACTTCTTCGTCAAGACCCTGCACAAATGGTTTGAGGCTCTTCAGTTTCCTGGAGTAAGCAGACGCCATTGAGCTACGCTGGCACACAATAGCGACAAATGGAGACATTACTGGTGCCTGCTCAAAAAAATAGACGAACAAAGGGATGACAGGTTGTAGGATAACATAGCCTCAGGTAGTTTAGATTTATTGGGTTACTCCCATTACAGTGCTCCTATTCCTCTTTGTTTATTTGTATCTTCTTTCTTAGTGTTCTGTTGACTTGTAAATAATGTTTTTCTCTTCTCCTTGAGTCCTTTGCAAAGTTTATTCAGAGCAAGCCCTTTTTGTATGGACATAGGAAGACTTAGCAAATGTTATGCTTTTGTAACCTGGGAGTCATTTGACTCTACATGATATTTTCCTCCTGGGCATCTGTTCTCTCGACCTAAGCCTCAGCTGCCCTTACTTCCTAGCACCCCCAAAGCAGGGTCCCAACGAGGGATGAGATGGACCCAGGGCAAGCAGTGAGTTGTGTGCTACCCTGGCATCAAGATGGGCGTGGCCAAAGTGTCTAATGCTTAACTATAAGTTAAGAGCTTGGTAATGGACAAATGCTGTCATGATCCAAAAAGTAATAACTACATTCGGACCCTGCTGGGGTTAGGAATGATTAATCAGGCCTGAGTGCTGGAGTCTGAGTCTGTGGCAAGATGTTGCAGGAAAAGCTGCCCTACAAGCCTCATTGTATCTCTTGCTATGTCCATAAAAAATAAATGACTCCCAGGTTACAAAAGCATAACATTTGTTAAGTCTTCCTGTGTCCGTACAAAAAGGTCTTGCTCTGAATAAACTATGTAAGGACTCAAGGAGAAGAGAAAAACATTATTTACAAGTCAACAGAACACTAAGAAAGAGCTACAAATAAACAAAGAGGAATAGGAGCACTGTAACGGGAGTAACCCAATAAACCTAAACTACCTGAGGCTATGTTATCCTACAACAGGTGATAAAGTGATACAATTTGTCATTGATGGAACAGTTTAAAAATTGTCTGTCTTTACCTTTGCTATATTTGTGATGAATTAACTCACAGTATTATCTCCTTTCCTAAACTCACCTTATTGCTTTGTTTATGTGGAAATGTTGCAGTGTTTAGATGACAGGATTTTATTATGATCAAATGGAAACTCTTTTAAATCCCTTTGCACCTGGGAAGATATGTCATTCCAATTTCCCTGGGTTACTTCTGGTTTATATTTTTGTCCTACATAACTGAATATTGGATTATGTTAAAACATCAATATACATGATTCTTCTATTTATAGCCCTGGTATCTTAAGCCAGAAGGAAACATGTGCTTTTTCATTCACACTACTTCTCAAAACTCATTTTCTCATTTTAGACATTTCTCTAGTCTGGGCCACCAGTGTCACAAAACTAGAATATCTCAAGTAGTGCTATGCTTGCTATCATTCTTTCCCAGAATTTGAATTGCAAATAAATCCATTAGTAACCACTTCAGTGCAGCCAGAAAGCATGGAGTCATATATGATTTCTCCCTTCTGTCTACATCAACCTGTTCGATTCTTGAATAAGTGTTAATAGTTTTGTTTTCAGTATCAAATAATCCACATTCTCGCTGTGCTTCTCCAACTTCCAACATCCTCAAACCTACACTAGTAGTCAAACCTACACTAACATCATTTCAAGTTTGGTTTCTTGTTCTATCTTGAAACTCTCTGTTTGGCACATTGCGTATTTTACATTTATATTTTACATTTTGGACTGGAGCGATAGCACAGCCGGTCGGGTGCTTGCCTTGCATGCAGCCAACCCGGATTCAATTCCTCCATCCCTCTTGGAGAACCCAGCAAGCTACCGAGAGTATCCTGCCTCCACAGAAGAGCCTGGCAAGCTACCCGTGGCGTATTTGATATGCCAAAAACAGTAACAAGCCTCACAATGGAGATGTTACTGGTGTCTGCTCAAGCAAATCAATGAACAACAGGACAACACTGCTACAGTGCTATTTTATATTTAAAATTTTACATGTATAAAATTTACATTTTACATATGTACATTTTTAGAGCTGAAAGTCATACCTGAAAGAGAGCAATTTATGTTTGAGTATTCTCTTGTTCTTATGTGATAGTCCAGAATAAAGTAGGGAAAACTCTAATGAAACTTGATACCAGTCTGAAAAAAGGAAGAGAAAGTGAGGGCCTGGGAGTTCTCTTAAATTGAGACATACTTTTCTTTTACTGGCAAGAATTCTTTCATTTGAAGCACAGATCAAGTGGTGTTGGGAAATGGAAACTTTAGTGACCAACACAAACCAAGACTCTAGTCTATCCCCCCAAAAGCGCGAATGAATAGAGAAAAAACATTTTTTTGAATACAGAATCCCATTAAAATTGGCTCTTTGAGTTAAAAGAAAAATATCTTTACAGAAAGACAAAAAATATTTTGAGGGTCCCTTTTCCTTTAAAACATGCAATTGTTCAAACTATCGAGATTAAATATTTCTCCATATTTGGAAGTTGTGCTTATTGGTTATGTCATTTTCATAACATAAAGTTATATGACATAATTTTAATATATTTTACTGGCCTAAGAGCTTGGTTTGATAGCTAACTCAGAAACTCAGATAATATTTCGTAAACTCAGGGGGAAATTAATTCACAGATGTTCTTAATCTTTAAGAATTTATATTTACTTGCATGTTTTGATGCTATTAAATTTTCAATTTAGTCAACGAATTTAAAGGAATTCTGTGAGTGTGCTAACAAATTCAATAAGATAAGGTGTCTATTTCTGGTCTGTAGTTACTGCCATTAATGGGGCTGTCTTTGATGAGATTACCTTATATTCAGAAGAAATACTTGTTGTCCAAATAGGAAATAATAGACACAGTGACATGTTTTTGAAGCATGAGCTAGCATCATTAAGGAAACTAAAAGCCCAGGTATAAATAATGATGTCTGAAATTGGTTAATTACAACACAGAGATTAGAGTAAAGTGTCCAATTGCAACTGGAATTGCTCAATTGCCTGCAAAATTATCCAATCTCAGGGATAATTATTGGCTGTGATTTTTTTCCCAAATAATTTTAACCTTTTAAATTTCAAGTACACATTCCCATAGTGTAAAAGGTTATATGAATCATTGTTTGTTTCTATTTTTTAATATAATACTATCAAAAGTTATTCAAAGGACAGTAATTCATGGCGCTGGAGAGTTGCTCGGTGGCTTAGCTATGAATTCCCAGGTTTGATACCCAACCCCACATTTGGTTCACCAAATACTAACAGGATCAACACTTATGCACAGAATTGAGAGCACTTCCAGATGTGGCCTCAAAATAATACACAGCATTATTATTAGACTTCATATTATACTTGCACAATTCTCTTTACCTGTATATGTGGTTTAGGGAGTTTTTTTATACATCAGTTTTAGGTAAGAGAATAACTTAAAATTTCCTTTCAACACAATGCATTTTTTTAGTGAATCAATATTCAACAAACACTATTAAGCCATTTTTTGAAAAAAAAAATGCTAACACTATATTGTTCTAGTATCAGACTATCCCTTAGCATTGAGCTATTCAGGAATAACAGAATGAGAAATATCCAAGTTTAGGTAAAACTTAACTTGACATTGAAAATACTTATCAAAGGTTCTAAAATGAGTCCGTGATATTGTAAATAGAAAAACACAGATTTACAGTTTTTACCCTCCAACTTTCTCTCCCTAATATATGTTTAAATAAATGACCTTCATTATGGGCTGCTGGGTTTTTCTTCCAAATTTAATTCTAGATATAATAACAACTTCTCAGACCTGGAAATACACCATTGAGAAGCAATGAAGATTAAGTCATGCCTTAGTAGAGTATCATCTGTATCACTTGTCATCCCATTGCTCATCAATTTGCTCGAGTGGGCACCAGTAACGTCTCCATTTGTCCCTGTCTCATGCTAGTGTAGCCCAATGGTGTCTGCTTGCTCCTGAAACACGAGGAGCATCAAACTGTTCATTCAGGGTCTTGACGAAGTAGTCAGATTATCTTGTAGGTGGGCGGACAGCGTTCTTTTGACGTCCTGTGGAATCTAGTTGGTAACAGCTCTAGTCTAGTGGTTGTTTCCAAATCAAATTATGTGTCAGGCCCGTCTGATTTTCGAGGCCTTGGCAAGTGAGGCAGTGTCTGAAACTCTAAACTCCTTCTCTCATTTGAGTGAAACATGATACTCCAATCATATCCTTCGATTCCTCTTTGGGAGATTATACTTTAGTAAATTGTATTAATCACAACTCGTGTCCTAATAATAATATATATTTGACTATTATATATATATTATATATAGGTGACCTCTTTCCCTATGAGAACAATGGTGCAGGAATATCAATGGTTGCAAGAAAATGCAGGAGTTTAGACTGAGTTACTAACATAGTGTTCTTTTTCAGAGATTCAGAAAACAACTTGACTTTGTAGCTCCTTGATTATGGACCCTTGACATCCAGAATGGTGAGAAATTTAATTTTTCTCACTCATTATTGAGGCTACCATTCTAAGTACTTGAATTCCTGACTTTTTATAGGAAGTGGCAAAATTAAGGCAGATCTATTCAACAAGTAAAAATATCACAAGGGATTTTAACATATGTTTAAAAATAACTTTCCTATCAGAATGAAAATGCCAGTAACCATCGTCTTACCAATCTCTCCATCAGTGTAGAGAAAACCTTAATCTCAGACATTCTTAAAATAGAAAAGCTATTTGAGTGGTGGACACTTCTACAGATTCAGCTATTGGGTGTGTTGAAACTTTGTTACAGTACAACTCATTGTGCTAAAATCTTAATTATGCAAACTCTTGAATTAAGATAGGAAGATGCAATAGAAGACAAAGTTCCTGAAGGAATAATCTCATGAACCATTTCTTCCATTTACCTCCTATGATCCTAACTCCCTGTTGTTATTTCTGGAGAAAATAAATCAAGTATTGTTATGTAGAAGTACATGTTGGTTAGTATTTATTCAATTAACAAATTGGAAAAGGAGCACCACACTAATCGGACATTGTAGTCAAAAATTTCAGCCCATCTATTTGGTTCATTCTCCATTTGATTCATTGATAGATTGTTCAAAACAATGCCCTTAAAAAGTGAGGAAAGACTTGTACATTTAACTATTAATGATAAGCATCCTGCCTGCAGGGGGGAAATTTTTCAGACCAAGACATAGAGAAGTCTGCTTTCTGAACTAAGAGTTTAGAATAAACCAAGATTCTCATAGAAAACAAAATAGGATAACCTGTTTTCTCCAGGGAACCTTATTTGAAACCTGCCACTTGATCATATATTGCTCACATTGTTGACAATTTCAGCTTTGCCATCAAGAACACATTACCTCTCTCCACTGCAAGGAGAAAACTGTCAGCAATATTGATTGCAACTATTTTCATGCCAAGAAAAATCTGAGCGCTGAGTAGGAAACACCACAAAACCCCACCACATGTGATTCCAAAGTCTGCTGTCTTCTCAAGTTGCCTGATAAACAAAAAGAACCAGTTAATTCTACTCAGTTTATTTCTGTAAATTTTCATTGACCCATTTTTTGCAGGAACAGAGTGAGACCTACCAATTCTGTCAGTTACTTCATAACTTTTTTAAGTTTTGAAAATGCATATTAATTTAATTTTAAAATCTACACATCTAAATTTTACTAAAAGATTCATGCCTCGTTATTGGTAAGGGAACAATGTATCATTTTGGTACGTATCTGTTCTAAATTGTACAAAGTGCTCATAAATTACTAGCAAATACCTGAAACAATCTATGGCATGGCAAGAAGCATATAGAAAATATAGAGATGCTCATTGCACCATAATTGAAAAGATTTGGTTTGCTTTAACTCTCAGATTAAAGCATGACTAGATACTCATTTGAGAGAAAATTTAGCCATTAGGCTCATACTCATTTTAAAGTGATTACATCATCCAACAAAGTGTAAAATCAAATGACCTGATTGCACTTTTAAATGTGTACATATATTAAAAAATAATACTGTATCACAATTATTTGTTTACTTAGCACTCTCATTATATAATATAATTAGATAATAGTGTAGATAAGGCATGAATGATTTACAATGTAGGGGAAAGTAAGGATTAAAAGCTAGTTATTATTATTAGCGACTGTCATTTATTTTGAAATAAAATATCCTATAATTTGTACGATGTTTACATAAGAATACCAGCTTAGGAGACTGGAGGGTGTTGTAGTGTCTTAGAGTGTCTGTCTAGCAAGCATACCCTAGAAGCTCAATCCCCACGACTGCCCACGGAGAGTACAGACTTAATCCCCACTTTCCCACAGAGCACCACTGCAGACCACCAGCGATCCTGAAACCCTAATGCACTGTCTGAACCATCATAGGGGAGAAATGAATTTGTTCCAATCTCCAGTAAGGTATTTGCTTCACTACTCCTTTATTCAAGACTGAAACCTTTCTGGCCTTAAACGCCACTCTGTTCTGTGCCGAATCCTTTAGATTAAAAAGTCATATACAATGGAATACTATGTAGCTGTAAGTAGGTTTCTGGACTTCTTGTTTGTTTATATTTATTTTTCTAAATATACTTCTGTAAGGAACTACCCCATGTTTGAGGGATGTGTGTCCGCGAGCTGTCCAGGCAGCTCTCTCTCACTGCCCGTGTTAGGTGTTCTCTGTGTATGGACAGGATCGGGGTGGCTGTGGGTGATGGGCAGACGAAGGAAGAACGGAGACAAAGCTGGTTGCTGATTTGTTACCATATATTCAATCTCTCGTGCTTATTCCATCTCTCGTCTCTCACATCTCCCATGCATTCTTCCTTCCTTGCCCCTCATTCCTAGATCCCAGCTCTCTGGAATCTGCTACCATTGCTTCTCTTGGATTCTGCCTCCTGACTTCAAGCTCCACCTTATTTATATCTCTCCACCTTGCCCTCCCGGCCCAAGCTCCATCTGGTCTGGCAGCAAAAACAACACAAGGAAGCCCTTCCTGACGGCCCACGGGCAAAATACCACTTAAGGTGTCTTTTTCCTTTAGTTATTTTTGTATGGACACAGTAAGAGATACATTGAACCTTGTAGGGCAGCTCTCCTGCTGCCGCAGACTCAGACTACAGTGCTCAGATCAGATCAGATTAATCATTCCTAACCCTAGCAGGGTCTGAATCTAGTTATTACTTTTTGTATCATGACAGCATCTGTCCAGGACCAAGCTCTTAACTTATAGTTAAGCGTTAGGCACGTTGGCAAGGCCCATCTCGATTCCAGGGTAGCACACAACTCACCGATTGCCCTAGGTCCTTCCTGTCCCTTGTTGGGACCCTGCTTTTTGGGGGTGCTAGGAAGTAAGGGCAATTGAGGCTTAGGTCTAGAGAACAGATGCCCAGGAGGAAAATATCATGTAGAGTCAAATGACTCCCACATAACAAAAGCATAACATTTACTACTGTCTTCCTGTGCACATACAAAAAGGAAGTTACTCTGAATATACTATACAAAGAACTTAAGGAGAAGAGAAAAACAATATTTAGAAATCAACGAGCACACAGAAAGAAGTTACAAATAAGCACAGAAGAGAAGGAGCACTGTGATGGGAACAACCCAATAAACCTAAACTATCTGAGCTTATGTATCCTAAAATACTTCTAATTAAATATTAGTAAAACTGTAGTCAGCACACTCTTTATCTTCTCTCCATTATTACTAAAAAATATACTCAGTGGTGAGAGCAATAGTACGATGGGTTTGGTGATTGATTTGTTTCTGCCAAACTGGTTTCTATCTCTGGCTCTTCATATGATCCCTCAAAGTCCACCAGAATTTATTCCTGAACAATGAATGAGGAGTAAGTCATGAGAACTACCAGAAATGGGTCCCAAACTAATAGAAGTGTATACTATATACACTTATAAATAGTATATATTTATAAATGCATGCTTACACACATATACTTATTTTGGTTTTGTCGAATATATATACATATATGTGTGTTTATATATATATATATATATCACTGTATCATTGTCATTTCATTGATCATTGATTTGCTCAAGCGGGTGCCAGTAATGTCTCCATTCGTCCTAGCCCTGAGATTTTAGCAGACTCTCTTTACTTGTTCTTCCCAGCGCTGCCACATTGGAACCTCTTAAAGGGTCAGGGGAATGAGACCCATTATTGTTACTGCATTTGCCTTATTGAATATGCCACGGAGAGATTGCCGGGCTCTGTCATGTAAACAGAATGCTCCTGGTAACTTGCTAGGTTCTTGAGAGGGGGAACTAAGCTATAAGAGGTCACATGACCACAATGTGGCCATGTGCTTCCGGGAGCTTTGTTTTATTTGTTTTATCGTCTCTGGATCTTGGCTGTTGATAGGGTGGAGGGGTTAGAAAGAGTTTGTGGGTGTAACTGCTTATGCTTAGCTACTAGAAAATGGGAAATTGGGGATCTGGGCCGAGGGGGCCCAGTCCTGATCCGAGCAGGCTTGGAGATCTCAGCCCCGGGGTCCCACATACTTGGGTTCCTCTGCTGCTTCCTTCATGCTTAAGGCAAAACAAAATTCTTATTTTTTTTCTGGCTTTTTGTGTTTGGCATTTAAGTTTAACACACCGGACATCAGATATCGTCAGTATTACAGCTTGTAGTTTTGTAGTCAAGTAAGGAGAATTTGGCTGACTCTTTGACGTAATTGTCAGCAGCCAAGGGAACCAGCTCCTCCACATTCAAGATAGCAGCCCCCCCTGTGTCTGCTCTTCACGCCCCCCTGCCCTTCACGCCCACCTAGATGCTTCCTCAGGTCCATAGCCTGTACCAGCACAGTTTCTCCTTGTTGTACACACCATCTTTGTCCCCAGCGGTGCCATCTACCTGCATGTTTTCTACCTTCATTTATTATACAGTAAGTTACCTCCAGCACCATAACTGCTTCACAAGTGATTATGTCCTTTGCAAATATATTTTTTGTAAAACAACCAACTGGAGATTTCAATTATCTGCCTCTCTTCTCTCCAACATAACCCATCACTTCACAGGGACTTAGAAATTTCCCTGAGGGGATTAAAGTTATAGCAAATGAAAGGCATAAATGCCATCTGTAATAACAATGGTAGCACCATAGCAGTGACGTCCCATTATTCATCGATTTGCTCAAGTGGGCCCAGTATTGTCTCCGTTGTGAGACTTGTTGCTGTTTTGGCATATTGAATACGCCAAGGGTAGCTTGCCAGGCTCTGCTGTGCAGGCAGGATACTCTCAGTAGCTTGTTGGGCAATTTGAGAGGGATGGAGGAATTGAACCCGGGCCAGCAGCATGCAAGGCAAATGCCCTACCCACTGTGCTATAGCTCCAATCCAATTACAATGTATTACATAAAAATAAAATATGTAGCTTGCTCTTCAAGAATGTTTCTCCCATGAACACGTATCTCCCTTGCTTGTCTGTTTCCTTGATTGTTTATTTCCACTCTGGAAAATTTCTACTCTCTTGAATACATACTTCTCTCTTTCTCTCCTGTCTCATCTTCCAAAATAAGTTTCAATAAAATTATCATTCTTGGGGTTGGAGCAATAGCACAGCAGGTAGGGCATTTGCCTTGCACTCGGCTGACCCAGGTTTGATTCCCAGCATCCCATATGGTCCCTTGAGTACTGCCAGGGGTACATCCTGAGTAGAGCCAGGAGTAACCCCTGTGCATTGCCAGGTGTGACCCAAAAAGGAAAAAAAATATAATTCTTCACAAGGGCACACAAAACATTTGAAATATTAGAAAGTTGTAGAAATTTCATTCAAATATCAATTGAGCAGCCAAGGAAGATGCAATTTAAACAGTGTTTCTATTCTAATAATTAAACAAGTTCAAACAAACTTAGAGAGACTTCTGGGTATTGGGTAATAGAGTTAAATTATCATTTCAGTAAATATTGGTTTATAATTTTTGGAGATAAATAGATTCAGAGGACATTGAAGTGGAAACCCAGGAGAGCTTGCTGACAAGTATGAATAATGAATCAGGTGTGTAGGCTACATTTGCTAACAAAGTTATTCAAAGTTCTACTTTTTTCTAGAACTCTTGGCAATGGAGGCAGTTTATTTTTTAAGTTTCCCGTAGTGCACTTTGACAGTGGTGCTCAGTGAAAAGGAACAGTGGGTTCTAAATTTGGGAATCATAAACATGGTGCTGAAGGTAGAAGGAGGGGCTGGAGCGATAGCACAGTGGTTAGGACGTTTACGTTGTACGGGGACAAACCAGGTTTGATTCCCAGTATCCCATATGGTCCCCCGAGCACTGTCAGGAGTAATTTCTGAGTGCATGAGCCAGGAGTAACCCTTGTACATCCCCAGGTGTGACCCACAATGCAAAAGAAAAAAGTAGAAGGAATAATAGATACTTTCAGATGATGTTAGATTTATAGATTACTAACATTTTATCTAATCAATTCATAAATCTTGAGAAACCACGACAGTTAAGTCCTGTTAGAGGGAACTACATATATTATGGAAAATGAAAAATTAAAGAATCTTGAACCAGGAAATGAGATGTAGGAAAAATTGTGAATTTCTGATATAATGGGATAAACTAAATAAAGCATACAAATTATTTGGAGAAAAAGCATTCTTTAGGTAACAAAATAAAATAGAATTTTCAAGAGGAAAATATGGAAGCTTTAGACTTATTTTCATACCCACATATAACAGCCTTTATATATATGACTATTAAAAATAAGAAATTTCTTTTTATACAACTTGAAATATATAGGAAGAAATTTGACATTTGATTGAGTGACTTATTTGGTAGTTCTATGATATTTTAATATAGAATTAAGGTGGAATCTATTTAAATTATAACTCTACTGATTACTTAGCTAAACATCAGGGATTTTTCTTTTTTCAGATAAATATAAAACTCCAAGGAAATTAGCCTATAGGATGTACAATCTGGCAAAATATACATTTTTTATTTTTACAGAAAATATCAACCCATTATTTTTATCTAAAACAAACTAAAATAAATTATAAAATACATTTCAAAATGAAGTTTTCATAATGGTAATGTTTTGCTAATAAATGATACCAAAAAAACACGTTGAGGGTCAAAAGACAAAATTCACATCATAAAATCTGACTAAACCCATTCCACGATGTTGTACCCCCTCAGTCTAGTAGACATCAAAATGGGCACCAGTGAAGGAGAAGGGTGATGTTCAGGATATATGCTATGTTTTGACATTTCTTTCACTATGATTCTCAATCTCTATTGCGGCGAACACATTTAATATGATTTGGAGAGTTAGAGCAAGTTTTCTTTTCTTGAAAACAATAGAATAAGGTAAGGGAAGACTTGAGTAATAGTCTTGTTGGAGGAATCAGGGGACTTATTGCTGTGCTGAAATTCGAATAAACTCTTAGCAACTGTCAATATAAAGGATATATTGTGTTCATTCAAAGAGCAGAAAGGCATAGGTCACCTGCGGTTCTGTTCAAGGGCATCTGCGGAGGGAGGAAAGGAAGAAACGACTGAATGATGTTAGGGAGGGGGAAGGGGACGAACCCAGGCCCACAACCACACACAGACACACACACACACACACACACACACACGAATGTCGCAGTGTTGTCAGGAAACAACTGAGTACAGAACAAGGAAGTTTCCAGAGAATCCCCGAACCCCAGTGATAGGAGACAGCTTTGCCTCACACGTTTGTCCATTCTAGGTCTGTGAGCAAATATGTAACCTGGACACTTCCTCAAGTTCTGTTTCCTCCGTGGCATCAGTGTCTTCTGAGTCTATAATTATAAAGATTAGCTTTACTGATAACTGAAGTCTATTGCAGCCAAAATAATTTTTCATCACAAGGTGGCATGAAATGAGCTTTAGCTCATGTTAGAAGCAGGCTCAACTGGATTATCAGTGCCAATTTGGTGATTTCCTTTCGGAGTCCATCTAGGCAAAGGGTCTGGCATGCAGATTGCCGTTTTGTTCTTGACAACTTCATGCAGAGCATCTTGGCTATCCACAATTACATCCTTTCACTGATGCCATAAGACTCAGCTCACGTGTGGAGGACATGCTGGGCGGTAATCCTGCCCCAGAAACAAGGGGTAGCTGTGATTGTGACAGTGCTACAACGGTACACATTTCCAGCAGCGGGCCTGTGAAGGTTGACATTAGAGCCTGAGCAAGGCCCGGGGGCAGGAGCATCCCGGTCGCCAGTGGTTCAGTGCTGTTCTATGTCCCTAAGAAGCAGATGCCAGGACAAGGATATATGGGCAAGGGCTTTATGGAGGGGAGTGCTTGTGGGAGTCAGACAGTGGGGGTGTTGGCTGCAGTCAGGCCGGGAGCAGACAGGAAAGGAGGTAGAATTTGTTCGGTCTAGCAGCATCCCAACCACACTCACGCAGTTGCTGGGCTTGGCTGTGAGCTGCCCCCTTACCCCTACTTATGTCTGCCTGAGCATCCTGGCTGCACCTCAGCTCAGAGCTGGCTGTCGTGGTGGGAGTTGTGAATTGCCAAGGGAATTGCCCAGCAAGTCCAGAGACCTAATTTGTATCTGGGCCCTTCGGCCAATTCCCTCCAGTGCTGGAGATGAAACGTGACACGAAAAGGTTTATGATGTGAAAAGCTGTCTGTCTGTCAGCCACACGAGCAGCAAGCGGGGAGGGGGCTTCCAAAATAGATAATTAATAAGAGGTATAGTTAAATAATTAGATAAGAGGAAGAACTCTCAGGAACTAATATTAACAAAGTAAGAATTCTTTTTCATTTTTTTATTGTCATTGAAAATCTGTAATTTACAAAGCTAGTTGAGTTTTATAGTATTTCAACATCAACCCACCACTAGTGTCAACTCCCCTCTATCAATGCTCCTATAGACCTAGACCGCATCTTCAGACTCCTAATTACACCTTGGCAAGCACACGGCGGAGATCTGAGGTAGCAGCTGAGATCTCCTATTTTCAGTGTTGAGTCTGTGCATTGGATGGACGTCTCTCCCACTCTCCCACATTACCAGTATTACTTCCCTTTTTCATATTCTTCCTTCCTTC
Organism: Sorex araneus; assembly: GCF_027595985.1. Taxonomy (NCBI): domain Eukaryota; kingdom Metazoa; phylum Chordata; class Mammalia; order Eulipotyphla; family Soricidae; genus Sorex; species Sorex araneus. The sequence continues at coordinate 295,551,642 of NC_073302.1, read as the reverse complement.
CTTGATGTCTTTCCTTCTCTCCCTTCTACCTAGTATCTGGGGTCAAGTGTGGTCCCGACAGCCTCCTCCCCCTCTCCCATTTGCTACATTACATTTCCTCATCCAGTTATTCTACAAAGTGAGAATTTCAAAATTTACTGTCTCATTGCCTCCAGGCTGCCGGAACAAAATGCTATGGATGAGGTAGCTATGAAAGGTGAAGGTTTATTTCCTACAGCTAAGATGTCGGGAATTTGATGATTGAAATACACCCGCTTCCTCAGCAGGGCTAATTTGTTCTGTGATCTCATGTGGTGAAAAGGAAAAGGGAAACTCCTGAATTTCTCTATTAGGCATTAAAGCCGTTCCTGGGCTTCCCAAAGGGTACATTTTAAAATACCAGACATTTGGGGGTTAGAATATCTACATACACATTTTTGAGGAACAGAAGCATCCAATCTATGTCACATATTCTCATGAATATTTTGAATGTATCAATGTGTTCCCTTAAAATATCCAGGGACCCAGGCCATTTGGCACAGGGGTTTTGTAATTAAAATGTATAGTTAAGTTGGATATAGAATGATCATGTAATAATAATGATATTAACAATAATATGAACATTATGTTATTTAATCTACATGATACTTAGGAATAAATATAACTTCTTTTTGGGTGAGTTCTGTTATAATAATTAATATTTTTCAATTAAAGCCACAGAGGTATGAGAATTCTCCAAGGTCACTTCAGCTAATAAAATGGACTAGCTAGTTTTCCAAACCACAAATGTCTTGCCAAATACCAGATTCATAACCATTATTGTAAGTTTCTTGGTATTTAGACCATTTGGAAATGGCTTATGGAAATCATTAACATAAAAGGTGTCCTTGACCATTTATTAAAAAGATACCTTTTTTTCGCCACAGAAAGTAAAATAGTTTTTCAACTTTAAAATCTGAAGTCTTCTAGCAAACTCTACTCAAAATATTCAACCAAATAACATTGAATGGATTAAAAATCAGATATTTCAGTAGATAAAGAAGAGAAGAAGCTTTTGGTGTACTGCCTAATATGAAGTACTGCTTAATAATAAACCTTTTGTGAACATAGCTTTGCAATTGGTTCAAGAACAAATACACAATTTATTTAGTGCAGTGTTTTTAATTTCAAAGGATTTTGAAAACTTGGATTGTACCCTGATGATAAATTAACAAAAGGACAATACAAGGAATATCCCCAATGTTTCTTCCTTTCTGGATAATTAAAATGCTTTAACTCTCAAATCTCGTGCATGCCAATTAGAACTGATCACAGTTCCGGAAACTATCGTAAATTTTAGAAACTTTTTGAAAAGGTGTAACAAGGGATTCCAAGATAGCAAAGTATAACAATTTGTTAAGTACATCTACTATAATAAGAAATCACAGCTACAGATTTTTCCAGTTCAAATTGTCTTTGGGAAATAATTATCCAGATATTGAAAATATTGAGAATTTTTAAATTCATAAAAATCAAGATTTCTCTGAATCTCTTCACTTAGCAAAATATTCTAATACAGATTTTTTAAAAAATCAGTTTAAATACATCTATTCAAAAACCTGAATCATAATAATTTCTGTAAGTCACAAAGTTGTAAAAGGTCTTCAAGTGTAAAGGGTTCAAATCACAATCATGTAGAAAAGTAGGTGACGGATCAGGCATCCTACATGGTCCGCCAAGCACTGCCAGGATTAATTACTGAGTGCAGAAGCAGGAGTAATGCCTGAGCATCATCAGGCATAACCAAAAAAAAGCAAAAAAATACAAATAAAAAAAAGACAGTAGAAAACTCAAGAGAATGGAAAACTACTCCATAGCAAAAAATACAAATACTTTCATAAGTAGGCAGCCTTGTTAATGCACCTCTCCCGGTTCTTTTGAAAAATATCAAAAGCCAACATATACCCGTATGGGCTAGAGTCATGAATATAGTCACATATTTATGGCAATAAGCTTCAACATCCTCTTCATCATCAGCACCACAGACAGCATTACCATCATTATTATCAATAGTGCCGTTTTAAAACAAAAATTTGTGTCACTGTATCACTCCGCACCAGGCTGTTTCCACTTGGGGCGCCCCAGAGTGGGGCAAGTGAGAGTCCTCCCCACCTCAAGGGACTCAGATCCATCGGGGCAGGGAGGCAGTGGGACCTGGAAGCAGAGATCCATTGCTATCCCCAATCTCCAGTGACCCAGGGATCACACCCATAAGACACACCCTGCCACACACGCCTTCTCATTGGCCACCCTCCAGATGTCAATGGCTGCTTCTCCCAGACAGGAGTATAAAATGAGGCCCCCATAGCCATGCCACCAGACTCCGTGCCAGGATGTTTTCACTTGGGGCAACCCAGGGGGAGCAGGTGAGAACTCTCCCAGCCCCAAGGGACCTGGCGCTGGCAGCTGACCTCCACTACCCAACCACCGCCATGCTCCAGGTCACTTTCTGGAGCGCGAGGAAACTTTGCGGCCGCAGGACACATTATAAGACACTTCCTACCCATTTTCCACATTTTCTATAATAACCACAATACATTTGATGGAGTTCAGACAGTAGGTAACAAATCATAGAGAGTAATACACACACACACACACACACACACACGTGTGTGCGCGCGTGGGCACACACACACACACACACACTTATACCTCTCAGAGAGACTGCAAGCTACCAAGAATATCCCGCCACAGGTAGCTTGCACAGGCAGAGCAAGCTACCCGTTGCATATTCGACATACCAAAATAAAAATTTAGAGACATAAAATCTCAAATACAGAAAATACATAACTTACCACATATGGAAATTGGGGTAAATGCTTTGACTCTGCAGGCTGAACCTAGACATCAGCCCATGACCTCATAACGCATCCCTGTGCTTTTCTGCTAACTGGAGCACCCTGAGTTTTGTACCCAGAGGAGTCTCAATGGGAATTTATTGAATGAAGAAAGATAGACACCTGCGTCTTTGTTTCTATTAGATGAGAATGATCTCTGGCCCTGCACTCAAAAATCAGTCCTGGTGATGTTTGGGGGACCCTATGGAGCTGGGAATTGAACCCAGATTGGCCTCTGCAATGTAAGTGCCCTACCCACAATACTCTCACTCTGGATCCTGAAGATTCCCCTCTAAAAGGAAGGCCAGTTCTCAGCCTCCACTGTAAGGTTTAATTGCACAAAATTCCAAGATCTCAAAATAAGAAGTGAAGTATAAGGATGTGCTTCTTGAAGAAAGGTGTCAATAAATATCTCATGCTGTCAAGGAATCAGAATGCATGGGTCAAATACTGTTCCTCTAGGCAGAATGTAATACCTGAACTCCGAGTAGACCATCATATCACATAATTTATGTGTGTTAACTATAGAAACAATCAGATTAAAACGAGGCATTCTGATCCACTGTGACCGGTGTCATCACTAAAGGGAATTTGGGACACAGTGACAATTATGAACAGAAAGAAGACGATGGGAAGACGTGGGAGAAACCATTACGATCAGGAGAAAGCTGTGGCCATTGGCAATAGGAGAGAGCCTGGACTGATCTTGCTCACAGCCCTCAGAATAAAGTTATGACCTTCCAGTGTGTGACATTCCGTGAGGGAGGCCTTAGGATATGAATGCATATATGACTAGGAATGAGTGGTTCTATTGCCTCCTGTTTTAAAATGCAAAGTAAGTGTTTGTTTGGTTCACTTACGACCAAATGAGTGTCAAGGGTCAACCAATTTATGCTGAACTGGTTTCTTTTAGGGGGAAGACAGAAAAAGATTCCCATTTGTACATCTCAATATTTCTTGTTTGTACATTATTGGCAGTATTTTTTATGCTAGAGCTTGCAACGGAATGGGTTTGTATTTACCAACCCGAGTATGTAGTCATATAGTTTATTCGAAAGGCCACATTGGGAATAAGGGGTGAGAGCGTGTTTGGATAGAATGTACTTCTTATTTCTTTTTTTATAATGAGAAGAGCAATCGACTGCATAGACCTGTGAAATACAGCTTATCTGATGAAATTGTTGCCCCCAAACAATTTCTAAAACAGCATAATGAAAGCTTCTTAAAAATAAATGACATGTCTAATTTTAAGCAAATTTTATGATATCGTACAAATAGAAATAAATAAAATAAACCCAGCTATATGTC